>NC_058403.1:68676726-68896145 GCF_002201575.2 Neomonachus schauinslandi | reverse complement strand
GGGAGAGGGGCAGAGGGAGAGAGAGAAGCAAGCTCCCCACTGAGCAGGGAGACCAATGTGGGGCTTGATCCCAGGACCCCGGGATCATGACCTGAGCCAAAGGCAGACGCTTAACTTTGAGCCACCAAGGCGCCCCTATATGTCTTCTTTAGAGAAATTTCTATTCAGGTGGTCTGCTCACATTTAAGTGAATTGTTTGGGGTTTTTAATATTTTTTTTTACATTGGTTTTATGAATTCTTTACATATTTTAGATATTACCCCTTATTGGATATATCATTTACAAATATTTCCTCCCATTTAGTAGGTTGCTCTTTCATTTTGCTGTGCAAAAGCTTTTTAGTTTGTTGTAGTCCTAATTGTTTATTTTTGCTTTTGTTTTCCTTGCCTGAGGAGACAGATCCAAAATAATATTGCTAAGATCAGTGTCAAAGAGCTTACTGCCTATGTTTTTTTCTGGGAGTTTTATGGTTACCCATCTTATAGTTAAGCCTTTAATCCATTTTGAGTTTATTTTTGTATATGGTGTAAGAAAGTGGTCTAGTTTCATTCTTTTGTTTGTAGCTGTCAGTTTCCCCAACCCTTTATTGAAGTGTTGACAATAGACAAAAGTTACTATTATATTAGGTTTATAATTACTTGTTCACCTGCCTTGGGCTTTTTTTTTTTTTTTAAAGATTTTATTTATTTATTCATGAGAGACAGAGAGAGAGAGAGAGAGAGGCAGAGGGAGAAGCAGGCTCCCAAGGAGCAGGGAGCCCGATGCGGGACTCGATCCCAGGACCCCGAGACCACGACCCGAGCCGAAGGCAGACGCCTAACCATCTGAGCCACCCAGCCGCCCATGCCTTGGGCTTTTTAAAATACTTGTAGTGATTAAGCTTTTAGGATGGTTTGGAGACAGCAAATAAATTTGTATTTAGGTGCCTATTTTGTGCAGGACTCTCAAACTTCTCTGGGATCTTGGCGAGTTTAAATATCCAGTCCAAGGTCACATAGGCAGTCAGTAAGGAGCAAAGCCAGGGTAGAATTGGTAGTTGTGGAGCAGGGGGATTAAACTTCTATTTTTTTTTATTGTGGCAAAATATACACAAAATTTATCATTTTAACCATGTATAAGTGTTCAGTTTGGTGACATTAAATGCATACATTGTTGTGCAATCATCAACACTATCTATCCGTAGCACCTCTTGCATCTTCTCAAATGAAACTGTACCCATTAAATAATAATTCCCCATTTCTCCCTCTCCCAAGCCCTTGGCAACCAGTATTCTACTTTCTGTGTCTGTGCTTTGACTACTCTTGGTACCTCAGATAAATGAAATCATATAGTATTGGTTCTTTTGTGCCTGGCTTATTTCACTTTATTTCACAAAAAGCATCATATCTTTAAGGTTCATCCATGTTGTGGCATGTGTCAGGATTTCCTTCCTTTCTCAGGCTGAGTAATACCCTTTTTTTTTTTTTTTAAGATCTTAATATTCTATTGCATGTTTGTACCACATATTCTTTATTCATCCGTCCATGGATGCTTGGGTTGCTTCCACCTTTTGGCTGTTTTGAGTAATTCTGCTATGAATATTACTGTACAAATATTGTTCAAGTCTCAGCTTTCATGTCTTTTGTGTATATACCCAGAATTGGAATTACTGGATCATATGGTAATTCTATGTTTAATTTTTTGGGGAATTCCATACTGTTTTCCATAGTGGCTACATCATTTTACATTCTTACCAGCAGTTCACAAGGGTTCTAATTTCTCCACATCCTCACCAACACTTGTTATTTTCTGTTTTTTGGTTTTTGGGGTTTTTTTATAATAACCTTCCTAATAAGTGTGAAGTGGTATCTCACTGTTGGTTTTAAACTTTTTAAAAATGATAATACTGGAATTTGAACCCAGACAGTTCTGACTCCAAAGTCTATGTTTTTACATTATTATGCTGCTTCTAATTCACATGTCATTTGGATGCTTCTGCTTTTGGCCACGATAAAATAACAGGAGCTGAATTTGCTGTCCTACCTTAAACAACTTGAAAATGGTACATAATTTATAAAAGAATGATTTTTAGACATTTAAAAGAATAGAAGCACTGATAAAAAGGTGATTGTTTAACAGAGAGGGCGGTTTGGGTTGTGTTTAGTTGGAAGTGACATTAGGTAATCCAAATAAGAGTGACACGCAGGAAGTTAGACATCATATGGCAGATCAAAGCTGGATATGAAAACTTAGAAGGGAATCATCCCTATTGAAGTTAAAAGGGCAGTTCTCCAGGGTTCCCATTTTTATTTAAAAAAAAATAAAATAAAGTCAAGGGAGTCTTTTCATGTATTTTTCACTTCAGGTTTTTGAAATTTTTTGAAGGCTCATATATTCAAATTTCATACAGAATATTAATTTTTTAAAAGATTTTATTTATTTTAGAGAAACAGAGTGTGTGAGCAGGGGGAGGGGCAGAGGGAGAGGGAGAAAGAATCTCAAGCAGACTCCCCACTGAGCGCAGAGCCCATCACAGGGCTTGACCTCATGACCCTGAGATCATGACCTGAGCTGAAACCAAGAGTCGGACACTTAACCAGCTGAGCAACCGAGATGCCCTGAGAATATTAGTTTTTAAAATTTTTATGTCACTTTGGTTTTAGCACTATTCTTTGTTCTCTTTCTTAAAAGGAAGATAGGTTAGCTTTCTCCCCCAATATCCAACAGTTGTCATTTATATAATATTGAATAATACTGAGAAACTCTCAGAAGGGGAACAAGGTAAGAAATCTCCAAAACATACACAAACACATAAAATTTAGCATAGGGTGCCTGGGTGGCTCAGTCATTGGGCGTCTGCCTTCGGCTCGCGTCATGATCCCAGGGTCCTGGGATCGAGCCCCGCTTTGGGCTCCCTGCTCCTCCCTCTCCCACTCGCCTTGCTTGTGTTCCCTCTCTCGCTGTGTCTCTCTCTGTCAAATAAATAAATAAAATCTTTTAAAAATAAATAAATAAAATTTAGTATAATTTCAAGATGACATTTCAGGTGAGTGGCAAATTGAGACCATGGGAAGAAGTGGCAGGTGTTTATCATTGCATGAGGGAGCCCACCAAAAAGATCCATTGGCCACTGGTTGTCTGGAGTTAGCAGATCCAAGCAAACAGTCTAGGGTAGGGAGAGGCACTGCCTGTCCTGACATAATCCCTCCAGCTGTGTAGGAGACCAGTTTTTAGCAGCACTAGAAAGTGCTTGTAAACTCATCCCTGTTTGCTCTGAGAGAACACAGAACCTTTTACCAACTTACCCCATCAGAAAGAGGTCTCACTTTGTCAATTTGCTGTACACCCACTTTATTATTATTTTGTTAAAGATTTTATTTATTTGAGAGAGAAAGAGAGCACATGCGCATGAGCTGGGGGAGGGGCAGAGGGAGAGGGAGAGAATCTCAAGCAGACTTTGGGGAGCGCAGAGTCCGACATGGGACTGGATCCCACGACCCTGAGAATATGACCTGAGCTGAAACCAAGAGTCGGATGCTTAACTGACTAAGCCACCCAGGCGCCCAAACTGTAGCCCCACTTAAAAAAAAACTTCGATCTTCCATTTTTATTTTATGTCAACTGGGCTGGAGGTCCTGTAGTACAGCAGAGATATACTGGGTCCTCAGCATGAAACATGTGGATTGAATGATCAAAGGTGAACAGAAAGGTTAAGACCATGTTTAAGGACCCTCGGCTTAGTTGCTCAGTTTCTTTGGCATGCCTACCCACTCTTGTCCATATGCTGCAGGTGTAGCTTAAGTAGTAAGAGCAGATATTCAAGACCATTTCCCTCCAGTCCAAGACCATTTCCCTCCAATCCAAGACCATTTCCCTCCAATCCATTTCTGTTTTGACTAAGGTCAACTTGAAGCAGCTTGGAGAAGTCCACCATGGGCATGCTGTATAAATAACTGCTTGCTCTGGAATGTGGTAGGCTAGCAAAGTACAGAACAGCAAGACCCTCTCCTGAAACCACTTCCTGCCACTTTAACTTCTAATTCCTGAAGGTGAGATTGCTTCCCATCTGGCTTAGAAGTCTGTAGATACAGAACATTAAAATCCTGGGATGGCCAGAATATGGCACATAGTTGCCTTTCCTCCCAAAAATCTTCTCAAATTTATTTTTGTCATTGTAAGATACACTTCCAAGTTAAAATATTTTTATTTATTTTTTAAAATATTTTCTTTATTTATTTGAGAGCGAGAGAGAGGGAGAGAGAAACAGCATGAGAGGGGAGAGGGTCAGAGGGAGAAGCAGGCTCCCTGCTGAGCCGGGAGCCCGATGTGGGACTCGATCCCAGGACTCCGGGATCATGACCTGAGCCGAAGGCAGTCGCTTGACCAACTGAGCCACCCAGGCGCCCCAAGTCAAAATATTTTTAGATTAAAGTTGCATTTTGATGATATTTAACTTTAAGTTGTGGGTTATTTCAAAGATTAGTCCTTTCCCCAAATTGACAGTCTGTTATTTTGAAATTGCAAAAAATAAGCAGTTATTTGCCAATTGTAACAGCATTTTCTTTTAACAACTTAACTGAATTTTCTTCATGTGAAGGTTCATGATGAATCTTGTTTCCCTGTTACATTTAACCTTTATTTCTACATTTTCTTCATTTATTGGCTAGGCCAACTTGTTCAGTATGCTTCCATCAAGAGTCTGCTACCCTTCTGGGCAAAATGGCTTTGTTAAGTTTCCTCATTATGTGGATTGTCTTTCTATCTCCAAACTATACATTTTGTAAAATTTCTCTTCATAAAAGGGATAAAGGAAGAATATTTGGATTAATCCACGTATAATGAAAGATAGCCCAAAGTGCTGTCTTATTGCAATGGACCCATAGTATCATCTTGGTATTAAAAAGATGATCAGGGGTGCCTGGGTGGCTCAGTCGTTAAGCGTCTGCCTTTGGCTCAGGTCATGATCCCAGGGTCCTGGGATCGAGCCCCACATCGGGCTCCTTGATCAATGGGAAGCCTGCTTCTCCCTCTCCCACTCCCTCTGCTTGTGTTCCCTCTCTTGCTGTGTCTCTCTCTGTCAAATAAATAAAATCTTCAAAAAAAAAAAAAAAGATGATCAGTTATTGGCTCATTTTTTTTTGTGAGGTATAATTACAACATACTAGTTTCAGGTATACAACATACAACAGATTTGATATCTCTATACATTATGAAATGATGACTACAATAAGTCTAGCTAACATCTGTCATCATACATAATTACAAAAATTTTTTTCTTGTGATGAGAACTTTTAAGATCTACTCTTAGCAACTTTCAAATTTGCTGTACAGTGTTAGTAACTATAGACACCATGCTCTTCAGTTATTGGTTATTTCTATGACTTCACCAATCCCTCCTCACCATTATTTTCTGTATATTTAGGTAGGTGCCTCCTGTATTATAAATTTGTGGTAATACTTTTGGGATAAGAAATATGTGCTCACAGCAAACTTGAGATTTTCAAACATATTGTTTGTCTAAATTTTCTTTGTCTGTTTGAGATGAATTGTACTTACATTTAGAACAGTGGAAAGAGATTTCTTTCCTTCCATTTTTTTTTGTTTGTTCTTTTTCTTAACAGCCTTATTGAAATATAATGCACAATCCATACAATTTGCCCACTTAAAGTGTACAACTCAGTGGTTTTTAGTATCTTGATGAGATTGCTTTCATACTAACCCACCCCTTCTGTTTATTTTTCTGTTTATTTGATGAATTTTTTTGTAGTAGATTCATTGTTTAGTCCATTAGGGCTGCTATAACAAAATACTACAGACTGGGTAGCTAATAAACATTTCTCGCAGTTGTGGAGGTTGGAAGTTCAAGATCATGGTGCCAGCGTTGTTAGGTAAGGGCCCTCTTCCTGTCATAGACTTCTTGTTGTGTGAGAACATGGTAGAAAAAAGGTCAAGGAAGAGCTCTTGGGTCTCTCTTACAAGGGCAGTAATCTCATTCCTGAGGGTTCTGCCCTCATGACCTAAACACCTCCCAAAGGCCCTGTCTCTTAATACTGTTACCTTAGGGGCGCCTGGGTGGCTCAGTTGGTTGGGCGACTGCCTTCGGCTCAGGTCATGATCCTGGAGTCCCGGGATCGAGTCCCGCATCGGGCTCCCTGCTCGGCAGGGAGTCTGCTTCTCCCTCTGACCCTCCTCCCTCTCATGCTCTCTGTCTCTCATTCTCTCTCTCTCAAATAAATAAATAAAATCTTTAAAAAAAAAAAAAAATACTGTTACCTTAGGAGTTAGGATTTCAACATAATGAATTTGTGGGGCACACATTCAGACCATAGCAGATTCATATGTGCATTTTGTGTTTTATGCTTATGTTTTAGAAATTGAAGATGATGTCAGTGACTATCTTGTGGTAATTCAAAGAATCTCTTCAAATATTTTGGAAAATAAAGATAACCCTATTAAAGCGTCTGGGTGGCTTAGTTGTTAAGCGTCTGCCTTCGGCTCGGGTCGTATCAGGCTCCCTGCTCCGCAGGAGCCTGCTTCTCCCTCTCCCATTCCCCCTGCTTGTGTTCCCTCTCTCGCTGTGTCTCTCTCTGTCAAATAAATAAATAAAATCTTAAAAAAAAAAAAACCCTACTAAAAATGGGCAAAATGTGATGAGCAGTTCACTAAGAACTATGGGTGGTCAGTAAACACATGAAAAAGTGTATAACTCTTCTAGTAATGAATGAAATGAAAGAAAATCCTAATTTTTAAAATTAAAATATGGGAACGTAATTTTAAAAATCAGAAGCATGCTAAAAGATGAACAAGAAAAACAATAGTTCTTTGCTTTCCCATCTCCCTTTTCAGGCAACCACTTTCAAATTTTGCTTGCTTCTCAGCAGTTTTCCTTGAAGAGAAAGCTAATTTCCATTTTCTCCCAGTTTGATATGATATGGTTGCCTGTTGCTTAAGACAGTATCTTCTAGGACCTTGAACTCCGTCTTACGGTCCAGTGTTCTAGAACTCAGAAACATAAAATGCCAAACTGCTCCGAACCCGAACATTATTTTTTTTAAATTGAAACTTTTAAAATTTTTTTAAAAGAACTATTCAATTACTTAAATTGGAATCTGAATAAAGTAATTAATCTGGAACCAAATCATAACATCAAATTCTTTTCCAAAGTGTATCAGTGTTTCATCATTTAGTTTCAAGTTCCTATGTTTCTCCATCTCCAGTTGCAGCTTTTACATTTTTAAACAGGATAAGTAATCGTTAGTTGTGACCTATTTAATGATACATTCACAAAATCTTTCTACCCTGACATTATTCTCATTGTATATTTCACTGATTAAATCTTAAATCAGACTCATTCCTTACCCAGCATTTAGTTATCCTCAGAGTTCATGTTTTGATTTGTTTCCAGTGAATTTTAAATAAAAATTCTCACTACCATTTGTCTTTGGGCTATTTACCTTCCTTGTTAATGAATTCTGGAGAGAGAGAACTTTTCCTCTGAAAGGATACTCTATCTTTGTTTCCTTTTTGCATTATCTGGTATGCCTCTTCCCTATTAAGTACCTCTACTTCAGCTCAAGGTTTTATGTCATTTATTAAATTCATTCAATTTTTCAATAAGCTTTATTGCTAGGAAATTCGGCCTCATGTTTCCAAGTACTTCTTGAACAGCTTTTGAATTTTATTTATTTGTTTGTTTATTTATTTATTAGAGAGCAAGAGGGGGTGGGTGGTGGCAGAGGGAGAGGGAGAAAGAGAGGATCTCACCACTCTGAGGTCATGACCTGAGCCAAAATCAAGAGTCAGATGCTTAACTGACTGAACCACCCATGCACCCCTTGAATTTTATTTTTTTAATAGCAAGAACTCCAAAATGTGATTGAAATTTAGTTTGCTTTAGTTTGACTACAGGGAATGTTTAAAAATTATGACTTTCTTTTTGAATCATTACAGGTTTTTTGTTTTAAACAATGAAGCTGGGTTATTGGAGTACTTTGTGAATGAACAGTCTAGAAATCAAAAACCCAGAGGTACTTTGCAGCTTGCAGGAGCTGTAATATCACCTAGTGATGAGGACTCTCACACCTTCACTGTAAATGCTGCCAGTGGGGAACAGTATAAACTCAGAGGTACGATCGAGCTATAAGAATTAATAGTATGATTTTCTTCTTCCCTTGAGAAGTTGATGTACTTCCCTGCCTTCATTTGAGTTTTGGAAACAGAAACTACTGTCATCGATATGTAGATATGATATTCTAAAATCTTAGAATTGCTTATGAATTTATGAAATCTGTTTTAATAAGTAAGCTTTCTCAAGTGGCACAATGAACAAGTGTTTACAATTGGCCCCTTTAAAATATTTGTGTAGACAAACCCTGATTACTGAAAAATATAAAAACATAGCTTCTTTAAATGGTATTTTTTATGTCTGCCTTGTATTTTACCCCTTTTCTTGATTTGGTTTACATGCCCTCTTTGAAGTTTCTAGTAACTAATATACATAGCTGGGATTTATTAAAATGTTCATATTCATTTAAAAAGTATAACTTTTGTTTAGGTAAATTTAATTTGTGTTTTTTAATTAATGCACATAAAATATAATGGTAATCCTAACTGAGCATGCTGCAAGAGATCTGAAAATACTGAGTACACATTAAATGCTTAATAAAGGTTATTTCTTTAAGTAAGAGCATATTTTTGTGAGAAACTTAAGACACGTCAAGTCTTATATCCTGCCTAGCTGCATGTAATTTATCCTCCTTCTGAAATATCCATATCCAGCTACGGTGTTACCTAACAAAGTTGACGCTTGGGCCTTTTTTCTCCCTCCCTCCAGTAGGGGACATTTACTCTAGGGAGAGTAGGACCAATTCCTGGTCTTCAATTATCTATCTGTTCTTCATGCTGTAGACAGTTAATTGTATTCCAAAAATAAATATAAAAGCGAATAACTTTTGTATTCTTTTTATCAGCCACAGATGCTAAAGAACGACAACACTGGGTTAGCAGACTTCAGATATGTACACAGCATCACACTGAAGCTATTGGAAAGGTATGTGGACTCATGTATGATATTAGTGCATAAAAAGGGGGAAAAGAATGTTTTATTTGCTTATATTCTTAAATTGCAAGACTATTTATATACCATAAAATTTACCCTTTTAAAGTGTGCAATTCCAGGGGCGCCTGGGTGGCTCAGTCGTTGGGCATCTGCCTTCGGCTCAGGTCATGATCCCAGAGTCCTGGGATCGAGCCCCACGTCGGGCTCCCTGCTCAGCGGGAGGCCTGCTTCTCCCTCTCCCACCTCCCCTGCTTGTGTTCCCTCTCTCGCTGTGTCTCTCTCTGTCAAATAAATAAATAAAATCTTTAAAAAAAAAAAAAAGTGTGCAATTCCATTGGTTTTAATATATACACAAGATTGTGCAACAATCGCAACTCTCTAATTCCAGAACATTTTCATCACCCTCCAAAACACCCATATCTATGAGCAGTCACTCGCATTCTCCCCTTTCCAGGCTCCTGGCAAACGCTAATCCATTTTCTATTCCTATGGGTTTGTCCATTCTGGGCCTCTTATATAAATAGAATCATAACAATACGTGATTTTTTGTGTCTGGCTTTTTATACTTGACATAATTTTTTTCAGAGTTAGAAGCAAATTTTATTAAATGTCCAGTTTTACTTGTTCTTTAGTCTTTTATGTACACATAATACTTTCAAGGTTCATTCATGTCATTTTATGTATCATTTTATTCCTTTTTATGGCCAAATAATATTCCATCATATGGATACGCCACATGTTGTTTATCCATTCATCAGTTGGTGTACATTTGGGTTTCCATTTTGTGGCTATTAATAACATTTGTGTCTAGGTTTTTGTGTGAACACATGATTTCACGGAGGTGTATATTTAGGTGTGGAATTACTGAGTCATATGGTGGTTCTCTGTTTAACTTTTTGAGGAGTTGTCAGACTGTCTTCCAGAGTGACTGAACCATTTCACATTCCCACCAGCAGTGTCTGAGGGTTTCAGTTTTCCCACATACTCACCAGCACCTGTTACTGCCCTCCCCTTTTTAATTGTAATAGGCATCCTGGTATATGTGAAGTGATTTCATTTCTCTAATGACTAATAATGTTGAGGATCTTTCCATATGTTTATTGATCATTTGTATATCTTCTTTGGAATTTTTTTTATTTTTTAAGGTGGAGAGGATGGTCTCATTACTTGAAATCTGAGGTTAGAGATACCTAAAAACTAGTATCTGGGCAGCATAGTTGAAGGACTCCATACCTAGGTATGCATAGGTGATAGCTTGACTTTTTAAAAAAAAAAATTTTTTTTTTAAGATTTTATTTATTTATTTGACAGAGAGAGACACAGCAAGAGAGGGAACAAAAGCAGGGGGGAGTGGGAGAGGCAGAAGCAGGCTTTCCCACAGAGCAGGGAGCCCAATGTGGGGCTCGATCCCAGGACCCTGGGATCATGACTTGAGCCGAAGGTAGACGCTTAACGACTGAGCCACCCAGGCGCCCCCCAAAATTTTTTTCCTAGTCTTTTCCCCCCATAAGTGAATTTTAAAAGTTATTTGTGATTTAGGCTTACTGCCCAATCTTCAGGAAGTTCATCACAAAAGCTTTACTCCTACTGTAAGATTGTAGTCATTGGCAGTGATCAGAAAGTACTAGTTTGTTCCAAAGATACTTGCTAGTTAGATTAGAAAATGTATTATATTGAATATTTTTGCTTTAGTCATGGTATTTAAAAATCTGAAATTAGAAATTTCTTGTTCTAATATTTGTAAAATGTGAAAAAATATTCTCGACAGCACAAACCTGTAATCAATTTTCTAAATAAATTACAACTTTACTGTTGGATGTGTCAAATGTTTAAACTTTGAGTGCCTTAAATTTTAGCATTTTTCAGAAATGTTCTTGTAGTCAATTCTGAGGTTAATTTAATTTTTAAAACTGTTCATGTGTAGGCATAAAGTGTATTTATAATAGGTGAGGGTTAACCAAAATTTTGGAAAACGAATGATTTTCCTTGTTTGTCTGATAGAATAATCCCCCTCTGAAATCACGAAGCTTCTCACTTGCATCTAGTGGTAATTCTCCTATATCCCAGAGGAGACCAAGTCAAAATGCCATTTCTTTTTTTAATGTTGGACATTCCAAACTACAATCAGTGAACAAAAGAGCTCACTTACCTCCAGACCATCTTGTGGAAGTCAGAGAAGTAAGTATGAATTGAAGTCAAATTAAAATGCCAAAATGACCTAACTTGCTTGGTTTTGTCACAAAAAAAGTTGAAATCCTGTTGTGTCTTCTGGGACCCTCAAATGTTTTCTGTCTACTATGCTGAGATAAATTTTAAGTCATAAAGATTCCCTGGTTATATGTGATGTCCTAAGTTTCTTTTCTGTGGTGTCCTAAGTTTCCTAGGTACACTTTCATTTTTCAGTCTATATCTTTCATTTCTCAAGTAAAAATACAGACTCCTTTGATGTAACATTTATGATCAAAAGGGTTTTTAAGCCTATTAGGAAGACTATGTGGCCAAACAAGTGATTTAAAAAAAAAAAAAGTTTTGTATAGACAATTTCAAACATATGCAAAAATAGAACAGTTAAATCCTTGATGTTGCCTTATCTCACCATTTCCCTGTTTCTTTTCAAATTGAGTACTAAATAATTCTAGTTAATAAAGGATGTAGTTGTTAGGTTCTAAATATTCCCGAGTTAAATTTGGTAGAGCTAATAGGTGTCTATGTAGTGAGTGGCCTCACACAGGTATGTGATTGGAAAGTAGAGGAATATTTTAATTGCCTTTTCAGATAATTGTGGTTATTCTTCTTTGGTACTGCACGAAAACTTAATAGTAGCAGTTTTGTAAATGTTAGATGCAGTGTGGAATCTAATATATATCCATGAACTTTTCATGTTCTGTTACATGAAAATCTGTTGGTCTCTCTTGCACTTGGAATGTATCTTTAATCTGTGCATGATTTTGTAACACCATGCATTAGTCAAAATATCATCTCACAGAGTTAGGCAAGTCTTGCAGATGGTGATCTATTTAACATGCAACATCGAAAATTCCCATTCATTAACGTCCTCACCAATCTCATTAGAAAAGCCTTTCAGTATTGGGAAGTTGTCAAGATTATGGTAACAGATAAAGGTTTCCCAAAATTCTTTTCATTTTAAAGCTCAGATTTTATAATTGGCAGTAAATACTTTTGGCTTGTTTTGAGGTGATAGGCTTGTTTTTTTAATTTTTGGGATGTCTACCACATACCTCCAAGTCTAACTCTCCTATGTTTCTCCTCTGCTCTGCTATAACACTCTACAGTTCTGTACTCTGGTCACCAACTGTTGGAGTTTTTCCACCGCCCAGCAATTCTCTAATTCTCTGTGGACACCAGCTGCCTGTCCTACAGTTTAAGTCAGTTTCAGCACTGTGTATCTGAGATAGTGTCAGATCCCACAGACCACCCCCACTTTAGACACCAGCTGCAAGTCGATGTTGTCACTTGTGCCTCTGACCTGCTCTAAAGAATTCAGGAACAGACAGATAGAAGGGGGGAAAGGCGTGGAGCTTCCATGCCCTTTCTGGTTGTACCACCTTCCCAGTACCTCCAAGTGTTCACCAACCAGAAGCTCTCTGAACCTCCTCTTTCGGGGTTTTTATGGAGGCTTCATTAGGTAGGCATGATTGACTGAATCATTGCCTGTTGGTGATTAATTCATCCGCTAGCCCCTCTACTCTCTAGAGGTTGGCGGGTGAGGCTGAACACATGTATACATATCTGTTGGTAACATATCTAAGAGTATAATTGTTCGATCATAGATTATAAATTATTTAACTCTAGTAAACATTGCCTAACTGTTGGCAAGAGTGGTTGTACTATTCATAAGTTTGGATTACTGGAAGTTAGTCCTAACATTTGTATACAAAATATTTTACACACACAAAGCACACACATATATCCATGTATAAATGTGTACATATAGATATCTTCATATCCACACTTTTCATTTAGAAACCTTTTTTTCTGATACAGGTGAATGTTTGATCCATTGCTACGACACATGTTTTCAAGGGCTATTTCGTGTACTACATACTTGATTTGTTTGGTAGGATATTTGCATCTCTCTTTCCATAGCCTGCTGATGAACTGTATTAAAAATCACCTGGAACAGTGCCTCTGAAAGCTAAAAGAGTCTTTCCATTATAGATGAATTAAAATAGTGTCTAAAAGATAGGCAATCTGAGAACCTTCTGCTCACAATTGAGTAATTAAGCATAATAAATTCAGTTTTCATTTAAAAATATTGGGTTGCTTATCAAGTGTTGTTATTCTATTGGCTCTCTTAGGAAAAGTGGACAGAGTTCTTGATCGAAGCAGAGTGTATCAAACTCTTTTAACCTGAAAAGCTTATATCCAGTATTTGCTGCACAATCAGGCTAATGGGACCAGAAAGTTAGATTTGAGAAAAGGAAGCAGGAGAACCATCATGTTCTTAGTGTATGTTCAAATTGAGCCTGACCAGAGGTGCTGAGAAGAAAGAGGTTAAGAGCCCAGACTGGGAGCTAATTTTACATCGTAATGAAATACTTAATGCTGCTATTGAAGATGATCAGAATGTTCTTTTAATGACTTGTACAAATGTATACTGTTAATAAAACGTTTGTCAAGGCTTTTGAGCTTTGTTGCTTTTAAAGAAAAAGTGCAGCTGCCAAAGATCACCATTTTTTGCACAATTGATAAGCACTATTAAATAGTGCTCATTAATTGAGACTAGCCAAACATAAAATAGATTTCCAAGCCTAATATATCCTAAAAATGGCTCAGAAGCTGAATATGGTAATTAAAATGGGAACTGTATGTATACATGATATACAGAAATCATGGGTGGGACACACAGAACTGTTGTTTTCCTTAGATGATGTCTCATGCTGAAGGACAACAGAGAGACTTAATTAGGCGAATTGAATGCCTTCCTGCTTCGGGCCATCTTAGTTCCTTGGACCAGGATCTCTTAATGCTCAAAGCTACTTCCATGGCAACTATGAACTGCTTAAACGACTGCTTTCATATTCTCCAGTTGCAGCATGCATCACATCAGAAGGGCTCATTGTCTTCAGGTAAGTTGTAGATTGAAAGTAGGACTTAACATTAAGGGCCAAAACATGGAAAGATTGCATTTGTTGTAATTCTAACTCCTAAAAATTCTTAATAAAAAGAAAAATAAAAACAATGAGCCTCTTGTTTTTTAATTATCACATTAATGTTAAAGAAAGTCTATTGTGCCCTTTTTCAAATCTAAAATTATTTTAGGCCTAATGTTTAATATAATTGAATATCCCTTTGGAGACCTCAACTACACATGTCGAAAACTGAACTCAAAACCCACATCTTGTATGTTTCTGCTAAAATTGGTGGCATTGTTATTCATCCAGTCGACCTTAATAGAAATATTGGGACCATTTCTTACCTTTTGGTTTAGTCCACTGTTCATTATATCCATATTGAGCCAGAGATACTACTTTTTTAAAAAGATTTTGTTTATTTGACAGAGAGACAGTGAGAGGGAACAAGCAGGGGGAGAGGGAGAAGCAGGCTTCCTGATGAGCAGGGAGCCCAGTGCAGGGCTCAATCCCAGGACCCTGGGATCCTGACCTGAGCTGAAGGCAGACGCTTAATGACTGAGCCACCCAGGCGCCCCTGAGTCAGAGATATTAAAGTCTGTCAGTCACTTTTCAGTTTGAAAAATAAGGTGTACATTTAGTATTTGAGAGCACTTATTTGTTGAAATTAATCTACTGGGGAAAATAATGTTACTACATGTGAGGACAAAAAATGAGTTTTTCTATTTAATGAGATGAATAAACTCATGTTTTTCTTTATTGAGATATATTGATGTATAATATTGTATAAGTTTAAGGTGTACAGCATGTTGATTTGATGCGTATACATGTTGCAACATGATTACCAAAGCTAACGCCTCAATCATATCACATAATTATCACTTTTTTGTGGTGAGAATATTTAGGATCTAGTCTTTCACTCCAAAGTATACATTAGAGTATTGTTGACTCTGATCACTATGGTGTGCATTAGATTTCCAGAATTTATTCATCTTCTACTTGCAAATTTGTACCCTTTAACATTGCCTCGATTCTCCTAACCCTCTTGTTTTAATAGTAGTAACTTAAGGGTTCACAACAATTCATTGTTCTCTTACCCAACTAACTCCCCTTGTGAAAGAAATTTTAGAAAGATACTGAGTCTCTGCCCAGGAAAAGTTTATCATAGTCAGATCTTTTTTTTTTTTTTTTTTAAGATTTGATTGATAATTGATTTTAGAGAGAGTGTGTGCACGTGTGCAAGCGGTGAAGGAGAGGGGAGGAGCAGAAGGGGAGGGCGAGGGAGGGGAAGAATCCCAAGCAGACTCTGTGTTGAGTGGGGAGCCTGATGTGGGGCTTGATCTCACAACCCCGAGATCCTGACTGAGCCAAAACCAAGAGTTGGACGCTCAGTGGACTGAGCCATAGTCATAGTCAGATGGACTATGGACCCTAGCATAGTCAGATCTGAGTTGATAAAGTATGGCTTCCATCCTCGTGTATGCCTACCTAAATCAATATTTCAAGCTATTAATGTCATTTGTAGGTATAGACTAGTAAGCTATGTATGTTTCCCATAAGGAACTCATAGTCCACTTGGGAATGAACATGTAAATACTTAACTGTAATATGGAAAGTGTTGTTTAGAGTGGGAACAAAGTACTTTGGAAGAATATATGAATGGACCAATACTTCTGACAGAAAAAGGTCTGGGAAAGGCCTAGAAAAGCTACAAAAACCAATTAGCTTAAGGGTGGAAAGAGAGAAGAGGGTATTCAGAAGAGATGGACTGGCTAAGTTGTGAGTTGTGAATATGGACTGGGGCCTTGGAGGAATTGTAAGTAGTATATAAATTATAAAGCAACACACACACCTGGGATGCCTGGGTGGCTCTGTCAGTTAAGTGTCTGACTCTTGATCTCAGCTCTCAGGTCTCGATTTCAGGGTCATGAGTTCAAGCCCCACGTTGGGCTCCACGCTGGGCATGGAGCCTACTTAAAAAACTAAAGCAACACACATTCATAAAAAATTTAGGAAATATATAATTGAAAAAAGAAAGAAATCATGCATTATCCTACCAACCAGAAATTGCCACTGTTAATATCAGTACATACCCCACCAGGTTTTCTTTCCCTCTAAGTTTTTGTTTGTTTTACTCCATTGTTATTAGAAAATACATGTTTTTATCTTACACTTTTAACGTAATACCAAGAATATTTTCCAGGGACACCTGGGTGGCTCAGTCAGTTAAGCGTCTGCCTTCAGCTCAGGTCATGATCCCAGGATCCTGGGATCGAGTCCCGCATCGGGCTCCCTGCTCAGTGGGGAGCCTGCTTCTCCCTCTCCCACTCCCCCTGCTTGTGTTCCCTTTCTTGCTGTGTCTCTCTCTGTCAAATAAATAAAGTCTTAAAAAAAAAACGAATATTTTCCAATTTATGTTATGCTTTTGGTAAACAGTTTTTTTTGGCTGCATTATATTCCTTTGAAGGGATAGTTTTTTGGTTGACTCAGCTGTTCTTCTTCTTTTTTTTTTTTTTTTTTAAAGATTTTATTTATTTATTTGAGAGAGAGAATGAGAGACAGAGAGCATGAGAGTCAGAGGGAGAAGCAGACTCCCTGCCGAGCAGGGAGCCCGATGCGGGACTCGATCCCGGGACTCCAGGATCATGACCTGAGCCGAAGGCAGTCGCTTAACCAACTGAGCCACCCAGGCGCCCTCAGCTGTTCTTCTGTGTTGAACGTTGGATGAGTTACCTTGAGCTGTGAAATTTGGTTTAATTCTAGTGTTAATAATATTGTCAGGGAAATGTTAGTTTGTTTTCAGTTGATGCTACTTAATTTTTACAAAGCACATCAGCTAGCACAGTGCTAGATACTAGATGCCTAATACTTGATTAATTAATTGTATGTAATTTTTTTAATTCTTAGAAATTTCATTTGTGTCATTTAATACACAATTGTATTTTTAAATGATTGCTTCATGATTAGTGAAGCATGTACAATATAAATTTGCATTTTTTAGTTAAAAAATGAAACAGACTGTAAACTTCATAGAAGTGTTTAAAGTAAAAGTTGTTCTCCCTCATTACTATGTTTTGGAGCATGGATATTTGGTGGAATTGATTAACCAGTATTGGTATTTCTTACATAATCAGTCATTTTCCAAATTAGATCTGTAGAAATTTATTCTTCAGTCACTTGGAAGTAAAAATATAACTGTGGAAAGAAAAAATTACCTTTGCACTCAAATTTTGAGATGACACAAGAAATGAAATCTAAGTTTAAATTAGTGTTCAGTCCCATAAGGTCTTAATGTATGTTATCCAAGGATCATTGATTTAGAGGGGTCCTGAGACCAGATGATTGGTTTGATAAAGAGTATTGTGGTTTCCAGTCAGTTGAGCAATCTCTTAAAACAGATCTCTTAAGAATAAATATTTTAAGGTAGGAGTAAAACATTTTCATTTCTTTGGAATTTTGAAACTGACCTCTTGAACTTACCCAGGGCATTCCCTGAGAGACTGGCCTGAGTGGCAAGGCAGGATGCTCTGGTAGCATGATAGGTACTTAGTAATTTATTCCTGTACTGAAGTCTGTCATTTCATTATAGACTGAGTAAATTCCCTACTCTTTGTAATTTCTGCTGTGGTAGTCTGAGCATCCCTTATTGTAGCACTGTAATAATCAAGCTTCTGTGAAACCTAGATCAGCCTCTGAAATCAAATGGAACATTTTCCATTATTGATTAGGCATAGAATCCACTTTGTTAAACTAGTTGAGGGTAATAAGAGACATTGAGTCATTAACTGAGAAGATGACAGGTCTCTAAAATGTGACCACTTCTTTCACTAGGTCAGCTATTATTTATTCAGTAGAAAAGCCTTTCAGTTTAAAAGTATATGGACCTTCTTTATAGGATTAAAAAACGAGAGGAATGGACATGTATTTGCAATACTTACATTAGATCAAGGTGGTTATCTTGCATGGTTAGAAAATTGCTACTGAGAATAAGGTTCAGTCCCAAAATGAAGAAAATTTTACTGTCTCAGAATCCCAGGCTCCTCCTGTAATTGTGACTCCCTGAAGTCTAATTGCGTATTTTTTGATCATTACGGAGAGGGACAGTGTTTTTTACAGAATGGGTAGCAAATTAGCCATTCAGGGCAGGAATACATTATGGTTTACAGATTTCCCAGAAGTTCAGTACCATTCAGGGTTGATTCTTTCAAAAGGTATCTGATTTCAAGTTGCAAGTTGCTCTCTTGAAAAATACCCAATCATGGTGCTCATGCTAATGAGATACAAGTGGCTGTTTTGCAGAGTCTCAGCAGGTTGAATTGCTTTTAGTCTTGTGGGCGCAAAGCAAAATTGTTTAATAAAATCCACATCTGCTGAACTTTCCAGATTATGAACAAGTTTCAGCGAAAGTTTTCTCTTACTTCATCAGGAACGACAATCGAGTGGTTAGAACCAAAGATACCTTTATCAAACCACTATAAAAATGGAGCTGACCAGCCTTTTGCAACTGAGCAAAGTAAACCAGTGGCGGTCCCAGAAGAGCAGTGTGTTGAAGAATCTGGACCATTAGCAAGGGTAAGGTAATGTGAAAATACGGTTTTGATATAAAAACTAGGAATTACTGAAAAGGTTCAGTTCTCTTTTCATTTTCAGGGCATGCAAGTCATCCTAACACCAGCACAACATTCTTGAGACTCTAGACATTGTTTTTCTAATTTAAACAGCACTGGCTTTAGAAGAGGTCTGTTGTATAATACTTGTACACATTGTGTTTTGCAGGTTAAGTTATGTGCCTTTTTTAGTTTGGGCTTGCTTTTGCTGGATAAAACTGTATTTAAAAGTTGTAATTTACATATTTTTATTTTTCTAGAGAATAACATATAAGATTATTTGCACACTATTTCTCTCTTACATTTCTTCTTAAATCTTAATTTAACATTATTAGATGCTTACTATTAAATTTACAAGTTTAAAAATTTACTATTAAGGGGCACCTGGGTGGCTCAGTCGTTAAACGTCTGCCTTCGGCTCAGGTCATGATCTCAGGGTCCTGGGATTGAGCCCTGTATCGGGCTCCCTGCTCAGCAAGGAGCCTGCTTCTCCCTCTCCACTCCCCCTGCTTGTGTTCCCTCTCTCGCTGTGTCTCTCTGTCAAATAAATTTAAAAAAAAAAAAATTACTATGAAGTCTTCTTTGTTTTAAGAACTTTACCAAACCAGTTTTTTTTGTTACTCAAAATAGCATAGTCTCGGGGTTTTATAATATTTTTATAAGTATTATTTATTCCACATTTCTCAGAAGCTAAAGAATGTCTTATTCTAGTCATAGTTCCACCACTGTAAAAAATCATTGATCTTTTGCCTTTTGTGTTTTTTTTTTTATGGTCATTACATAGATCATTTTATTCTAAGCTCTTTTTACTTGATACTTCTCATAAGCATTTTGTCTGGCCTATATAATTAAAATTTTAAATGGAATTTTTATAACAAAAAATAACAAAGAGCCTAGATATTTAATAACTAAGTTATTAAATTTATTTTTATTTAAAATAAAATAAATAAATTTATTTTATTTAATAACTAAGTTATTAAATATCTAGGCTCTTTGTTATTTTTTGTTATTATAAATAACACTATGTCATCTTGTCTACTGTTTTTTTTCTCCTCTTAATTTGGATTATTTCTTTAGGTTATAGTCCCAAGTAGAATTACTGAGTCAAGAGTAATGCACAGCGTATGGTTATTTATATATATTAGCAAATTACTTCTCTCTTTTTTAAGATTTTATATATTTGAGAGAGAGCACACACACAAGCAGGGGAAGGGGCAGAGGGAGAGGGAGAAGCAGACTCCCCGCTGAGCAGGGAGCCCGATGCAGGGCTCGATCCCAGGACGCTGGGATCATGATCTGAGCCGAAGGCAGTCGGCTGAGCATCTGACTCTTGATTTCGTCTCAGGTCATGATCTCAGGGTTGTGAGATCGAGTCCCCTGCTGGGCTCTGTGCTCAGCAGGAAGTCTACTTGAGTTTCTCTCTCTCTCCCCCTCCCCTCCCCAAGTAAATAAATAAATCTTTAAAAAAAGAAGAAGTACATGACACAAAGACTTCCAAAACTGGCCAAGACCTTGACTTAATGAGGCAGGCAATGGCAGCAGTGTGGATAGGAGGGAAGAAAAAAAGAGTATGAAATGCTTTTTTTTTTTCCCCTGTAACTTTTGACCAGCCCATTTCTAGAGTCAAGCAGTTAGTATTTATTAAGTTGTGTAGTGTATGACAAGTCCAATGTTAGGAATTAGAGGAGACACAAAAAATCGAAGACGTAGTTCTTTCACTGGAGAGATTTACTAATCTGCTTGGAGTCACAACAATTACATGTACACTGAAACAATGAGAAGATAACATGAAGTAGTAGTTTTTTTTTCCATCTTAGTTGATATAGTTTAGGCTGTTGGGATATGGGCATTCAGAGAAAGAAAGAAAGGAGTGTTGACAGAAGGCTATGGAGATAAAAATGAAGACAAATGAATAGGTAATGTGCATTTCAAATGAAAATCAGTTGGACTTGTGATTAACTGGTTGGAGGGTTGGATGAAAGATAATTCCCAAGTTTGTGAACCTAAATGACTAGGTAGAATTGTGGTACCATTCACAAAGGTAGGAAAATTAGGAAGAAAGAGCCTTTTGAGAGAAAAGGTTTGGCATGGTTTATGAACATGTTGAATTTTTAAAGTGTATTTTTAAGTAATCTCTCTACCCAGTGTAACCAAAGCTTTGGAGAGAGATCAGGACAAGAGATACAATTTCCAAGTGAAAATTACAAACTCTAAGTCATATACTCCAACATCTTCACTCTTGTCAATGAGAATACAAAGCATGTTGGGGGTTAGAGAGGCAAAAGTTAAAGGTGGGACACAGAGATGGGAAGGAGAACATTGTTATATTTCCAAATCTTTTTTTTTTTTTACTTATTTGAGAGAGAGAAAGCACGAAAGAGGGGAGAGTCAGGGAGATGCAGATTTGGGGAGTCCGATGCAGGACTTGATCCCAGGACTCCTGGGATCATGACCTGAGCCTAAAGCAGACGCTTAACCGAATGAGCCACCCAGGCACCCTCTAAATCTTTTGAAATAGTGAGTAGGCCAGATATATCACCTAGTGTAAGTACTAAGAAATAAGCGCACAGATACTATTTTTAATTACAAAGACACTAGACTCTACTCAAGCATATCAGAATGGACCTGAATTTTCTAAAAATTTCACACATGCCTTTTTGAAATATGAGTGTTAATGCAAGCTGGAGACAGACATCTAGTAGGGGAGATTTTGCTGCCAGGTGATGGAAAAACTAAACCCTAGTAAGGCTAGAATGAAGTCCACAGTTCCTTTGTGCCCAAGTCAGAAATCAGAAGGACAAAGATGGGGTTAGTATGAGTTTGGTGGAATATTGGGGTTTCCCTTTGCCATGCAATGTCCAAGTATTATAAATTCCTAGAAACTCAACAGCTCTTGCCACTGTCTGCTAACCATTCTGGGTTTGTAGGGATATTACGCATTCGCGCACATTCGTTTGAATTTTGGTAATGCTTTTACCTTAAGCTTTTCTTTACAAAAAGGATGATGACCTCTAAGAAGAGACATTTCAAAAAGAAGAAAGAGCTTCCAAATTCTTCCGTTCACACCAAGATTTAGAATCAGTAATTAATTGATAGAATTCCTCTTTTTTTCTATCCCAATAAACAATATGACTGTTTTTGTAAAAACAACAAGAACTGTACTCTTTTAAATATTTTTCTACCAGATTGTTTTACTTCTTTGATATTATTTTCATTAGAAGAAGTTCCAAAGTACGAAGTAAACTTTGTATTATGTAGTAATGTTAAGGTTATATTCATATTACTAATCTGTGTCCTAGGTTCTGACTCCAGATGTAATGGTATCTCTTCAGAGGGTTGGAGAACGTTATTTAATCAAGACCTAATAGGGGTTTTCTCAACATTTCTCAGATGAGTAATTATTATATTTGGTATCCTATGTAGAGAGGAGGATGATCAACTTTTCCCCCATTGTATAGTGAATAAGCATTCACAAGTATACTTAAACTTTACTAGACTATTTTGTACAACTGATTTAGAGTAAGCAACAGGAAATACTTCCCGACAGTCTCATGAAAAGGGGAATTTAGAAAGCCTTTGGGATCTCTCCTTAAGGTTGTAAAAACAGAAGTAATTCTGAAATACACAAACAATAGCTGTCTGTGTGGTCTTAACATGAGGAAATGAACTAGACCATTAATTAAATTATCAGAATTTGAGCATAGTAGATTTCCTTGGTAAAAGGGAAGAAGAAAAAGAAGAAAAACAAAGACAAAAGAATGACCAGAAACCCATTTTTCTTTAATTCTGTTGCTGTGTTTTATATTTTGTTTTTAATAATTTTTAATATTTGAGAACATTACATTCTTGATTTTATGCCTGATCAGCCACCCAGGTGTCCCTAGTTTTAGCTTTTAAAAAGGGCAAATATTGGGGCACCTGGGTGGCTTAATCGGTTAAGCATTTGCCTTCGACTCAGGTCATGATCCCAGGGTCCTGGGATTGAGCCCCGCATCGGGCTCCCTGCTCGGTGGGAAGCCTGCTTCTCCCTCTCCCACTCCCCCTGCTTGTGTTCCCTCTCTTGCTGTCTCTCTCTCTGTCAAATAAATAAATAAAATCTTTAAAAAGAGGGGGGCAAATATTTTATTCCCAAAGCATCTTCAACTTAAATTACAGGTGTTGGTGGTATCCCCAGACAGGTGGCCAATCCTGCAAAGCTTGAGATGCAGATGAGACATTTTTCACTCTTTTTGAAAAATCCCATGTTTACAAAATATATGTATTTTATATATTATTTTTATGGCAAAACCACAGTATGTTCAATGTAAATGATAATGGACTCATTGAAGGAAATCTGTTTCATGGCCAAGTGATGGAAGTTATATTTTTAGAAAGATTTTTGCTCATTCCCAGATTCATTTAGGCCCAATATAAATGTCTTCAACTCTGCTGTTTATACTTCTTTTTTTTAATGTGGCTGTGAAGTCTGTCCTTTAATTAGCAACGAAGTCTGTCCTATCTGTTGTTTGCAAAGCTTGCTGTTTAATTCGATTTCTATATTGAAAAGAAAGAAAACATAGGGGCGCCTGGGTGGCTCAGTTGGTTAAGCGACTGCCTTCGGCTCAGGTCATGATCCTGGAGTCCCGGGATTGAGTCCCGGTCGGGCTCCCTGCTCAGCAGGGAGTCTGCTTCTCCCTCTGCCCTCTTCCCTTTCATGCTCTCCGTCTCTCATTCTCTCTCTCTCAAATAAATAAATAAAATATTTAAAAAAAAAAAAAGAAAACAAAGAGTCTTCTTGCACAAAGAAACAGTGACAGAAAAGAGACTTCTACTATTTTTTAAGATTTTTATTTATTTATTTGAGAGAGAGAGAGCACAGAGGGAGAGTGAGAAGGAGAAGCAGACTCCCCACTGAGCGAAGAGCCTGATGTAGGGCTCAATCCCAGGACCCCGAGATCATGACTTGAGCTGAAGGCAGATGCTTAACCAACTGAGCCACCCGGTTGCCCCAAGACTTTTATTCTTAATGGATATTAATAAGCACTTATAACACTAGACTTTTGCTTTGTTTGACTTCAAGGAACCTGAAGAAATCAATGCAGATGATGAGGTAGAGGATACATGTGACAACAAGGAGGATGACCTGGGAGCTGTGGAAGAACAACGTAGTGTCATCCTGCATCTCTTGTCACAGCTGAAGCTGGGCATGGATTTAACGAGAGTAAGTAACAGGATAACTGGCTATGGCGATCAGTAGGTCAGGACGACCTGTAATTGTTAATGTTGTCAGGGCTTTTTATTCTTTAATTGGTTTCTTAATCTCTTTTATTTTTTTTTTTTTAAGATTTTATTTTTTAAGTCATCTCTCTACCCTGCGTGGGGGCTCAAACTTACAGCCCCAAGATCCACGGACTGAGCCAGCCAGGTGCCCCTGGTTTCTTAGTCTCTTGATCAATATTTCCTTTCTTTTCTTTCTTTTTTTTTAAGATTTTATTTGTTTATTTGAGAGAGAGATTGAAAGAACGAGTGGGAGGAGGGGCAGAGGGAGAACCAGACTCCCTGCAGAGCAGGGAGCCCGACGTAGGACTTAATCCCAGGACCCTGAGATCATGACCTGAGCTGAAGGTAGATGCTTAACCAACTGAGCCATCCAGGCGCCCTTGATCAACATTTCTTATTTCATAAAAAATGTGACAATTATCTTGTGCAGCAGGAAGTCACATGGCAAGTAAACACCTATAATCTTGTTTCTGTACAAATAAAAGAGGTCCATTGGTATACAGAACTGGAGAATCTAAAGAAAAGGATATAATCCCAGAAAACCATGAAAAACTTTGACACTTCTACTTTACTCTTACTTCCCATGTTGGATAGTACATTTTGGGTGTTATCTATAACAGAGGTCAGTAAACATTTTCTGTAAGCTATGTGGACACAGGTCTCTGTTGGAACTACTCAGCTTTGCCTTTATAGTATGAAAGCAGCCATAGATAACATGTAGGCCTGGGCAAGGCTGGGTTCCAATGAAATATTATTTATAAAAACAGAGGCCAGATTTTCCCCAAAGGCCATACTTTGCAGTCCCCTGGTCTGTAGCCTTGCTTACTTTAAAAGTGTGGTCTGAATTAAGTAGATGGGGGAATTCTTTTACAATGTATACATATATCAGATCACTTTAAATATCTTACAATTTTATTTGTCAATTATACCTGAGTAAAACTGGAAAAAGGACATATTGTCTGAAGACTAGTAGCATCACCATTGCTGGAGAACTTGTTAGAAGTTCAGAATCTCAGCCCCCAACCCCAAACTTAGAGGACCAGATCTATATTTTAATAAGATCCTATGTGTTCATATATACACTAAAGTTTGAGAAATACTAATCTATGATTTTTAATTTTAGGCCAGTCTTTAGCATTTCCAGTTTATCTAATTACCGTGTCTTCATTTATTTTAGCAATCAGTCTGTGATGTTAATTTGAAAAGGAAATTTGGTTCAAAACCTATGTATGTCAAATATTACTACTGTGGGATTATGTACTTAGAATTACTGCTGACACTACTTTGCATTAGTACGGAATTTCAGAATTGACATCAGGACGTATATTTCAAATTAAGGATTTTGATGTCAGTGAAGGTAGTGAAAGCATAGATTAAAAGTGACTTAAGGAAAATGTAACTTAAGTAGAAAGCATTTTGCCTTTAGTGTTTACTTTGAAGCATCTCAAAATCAAAACACATTTCTTTCTTTACTTAGACTTGCAGTGATTGTAGGGGAGTTTAAAAGAAAATGGATTGAATTAAGAGCCTACTAAGAAATAGACATTTTAGGAATTATTAAAGAAACCCATTAATCTTTCCTCTTTAATCTAACCTTAATATTTCAACTGGGTGTCATTTCTATTCTATAAATATTTTCATATTAGTGGTTCAGAAAAGACTATTAGCTGTAAATCAGTTAAAATGAATAATGATATGAAAGATTTGTTTGGTTATTCTGGTGTTTGCTGTCCCTTAGTAGATTTAGGTTTATGAGGCATAAAAACAGTATAGGGGCTTATGAGGCATAAGAACATTTGAAAAGAATGTGCTGTGATAGTAATCCAGATGGTAAAGCTTTCTTTAGGCGTGATAACTATATATAATATAGCTTCCCCACGTTTGTTCCTTGTTAATTAAAGATATAAATACATATATAACGAACCATGAATTACGAACATTCACGTAACGTTGAAAAGAATGGTACTTTTTGAGCAACATTTAAAAATCTGGTAATCAAACCTCAGTTACATCTACCTTCTTTTCTAACAAAACACTGATAGAACAAATATTTTTTGAACCCCTTTTATATTCCAGACACTCTGCTAGGTGCTGGGACTACAGCAGCAAGAAAGGTAACCATGGTCCCAGCCTGCATGTTGTGAATAAGTAATAACTGTTCATTTTGTTCCTTTTTAAATAATATTATGGATTCAGTGTAATTACACAGTTCACAGAGAGTTTGGGAAAATAAAGGAAAAAATCTCCTATGATTTCATTACCCTAACAGCACAACACTAAGTTTTGAGAATTCCTCTCAATCTTTCTTCATATAATGTAGTTTATTTCCCAATTTTGTTACATTTCCTTTTTTCAGTTAATGCTCTTTCGTTGTGAAATGTATTACACATAGTCTTCTGTGTGTATAAACAGTTTAAAGAACAATGGTAAAATGTGTACCCAGGTATCAGGTTGTGGAATATTGCCAGAAGGATGCTCTCTGAGGGCCCCTCCTGGTTGTAGTCCCCTGCTGTTTCCTAGATGTAACCACTTACTTGACTTTCATGTTTATCATCTCCCTACTTTTTTTTTATGGTTTTACCACCTGCATATGTACCCCATAACAATGTTATTTAATTTAGGAAAAAGTGAATAGCTAGCACAGGTCTAGCTGTATAAGGAAAGGGCTCTGTTGCCATTCATAGAAGAAGTCTCCTAGGAGAAGGTAAGCTAAACAGAGTCCCTGGCTTCAGCATCTTATAAATTATTGAGAAAGTTTAGAAGAGCCCTTTCTGAAGAAATGAGAAGGCAAAATTCTGAGTGAGTCTTGCCAAATATATGGCTCACAAAGTTAGAGCATTTGGTGTGAGCCAGATACTGGCCATTCAGCAGGAATGTGGACAGAGGGAAGAATCTGCTCAGTGTTTTCCACCACTAAGCAAACTGTGACCCACCTCCCAACTCTCAGCAGTAGAGTGAAGCCAGAACGTGTCTTTGGGTGAAATTAATGTCTTCAGCCAGTCCAGACAGCAGGGCATGGAAAGGAGAGTTGGCACTTCAGCAGATGCCCACTACCAGCCAAATATAGATACAGATGGGAACAGTTTCCCTAGAGCATTCTGTCCTCAGGTTTCAAAAGAGGGTAACAGCGGAAGCATGGAGCGCATGGATGACAGTCTTCCTATGTCTGTCTCTTGAATCACATCACTCTGATCTGGACCGATTTCCCTATGTCTGCTCTACAGCTCTCTTCCTGGGATGTACTTTCATTGTCCTTCTGTGCTAGATCTGTCACCTGTATTTTTTTCTCCTTTTCTGGTTACCTCTCATTTCAGTGGAGCACATCTTCCTTTAATTTAAGCTCTGAGAAAGATCTGTGGGAGGCAAAATGTGTGAAGTATCTTTATTTTGCCCTCATGTTTGATTGCTAGTTTGGACAGAATTCCTAACTTGCAGTTAATTTTTCCTTTAGAATATTGCCTCCTTGCTACAGTGCTCTGGTGAAAAGACTGATATCCATTCTAGTTCATCATCTTCTGTTTGTGACTTGTTTGTTTTTTTCTCTGAAATGTAAAATCTGTCCTTTGTTCCCAGAAGTCTGAAATTGTCTCTGGACACTTGGTGGGCCTTTGCAGTGTGACAACTAATATTTTTCAGTTCTCTGAAATTTTCTTGAATTTTTTCATTGATGACTTGGTCTCCAACATTTTTTCCTGTTCTCTCTGAAATCTTTATTTCATGGGAATTGGACTTCCTGGTCTGGTCGTCTTATTTTTCCCTTCATTTCTCACTCTCTCTTCTATGTGTTGAGAGGTTTTCTCACTATTTTATCTTCTGACCCTTCTCTTGATTTTTAATTTTTGTTATCCTGTCTTAAAGTTTTCTAAATTGTTTTTCAAAAAGCATATTTGTTTCATGTATCTACTATCGTCTCAAGTCTGAAGATACTACTTTTATTTTTAAGATCCCCCCCCCCCCTTCAGTGAGGTTTCTGTTTCTTCCAAGTCTGTTTCTTTATTTTGTCTTTGTATTCCTATTTAGAGATTTTCTCAGAGATCTGGTATTTCTTGGATTTCTGCTCATGCTTAAGTGTAGGGAAACTAAAAACCTGAATTTAACTTTTGAACATATGGGTGGAGCCTGTGCTTCTCAGGACAAGTAATCTGGATTTGTTGGGAAATCTGGTGTTAGTATCATTAGATTTTCCCTCTTGGGGGCGCCTGGGTGGCTCAGTTGGTTAAGCGACTGCCTTCGGCTCAGGTCATGATCCTGGAGTCCCGGGATCGAGTCCCGCATCGGGCTCCCTGCTTGGCAGGGAGTCTGCTTCTCCCTCTGACCCTCCCCCCTCTCATGCTCTCTCTCTCTCATTCTCTCTCTCAAATAAATAAATAAAATCTTTAAAAAAAAAAAAAAAAAAGATTTTCCCTCTTGGGTTAGTGAAATACCCCAGAAGGAATTCTTCTTATCTCCTGCTTGGTGGGCAGAGCAACTAGGAGTGGTGGAGGAGAAGAGAGTTGGGTGGGAGAGGATCTTAGCATCTAATATTTCTTTCTTTTTTTTTTTTTTTTAAAGATTTTATTTATTTATTTGACAGAGAGAGACACAGCGAGAGAGAATACAAGCAGGGGGAGTGGGAGAGGGAGAAGCAGGCTTCCCGCAGAGCAGGGAGCCCGATGCGGGGCTCGATCCCAGGACCCTGGGATCATGACCTGAGCCGCAGGCAGACGCTTAACGACTGAGCCACCCAGGCGCCCCTAGTTGTATCATCTTCATAACCATCTTTTTTTCCCCCATAACCATCTTTTTTTTTTTTTTTTAAGATTTTATTTACTTGTCAGAGAGAGAGAGCGCACAAGCAGCGGGAGCGGCAGGCAAAGGGAGAAGCAGGCTCCCCACTGAGCAGGGAGCCGGATGTGGACTCAATCCCAGGACCCTGGGATCGTGACCTGAGCCGAAGGCAGATGCTTAACAACTGAGCCACCCAGGCGCCCCATAACCATCTTTTTAAATGATACAGAGTTTATCAGGTGGAATTTCCATATTTAAGTTTGCTAGAACCACAGTTAAAAGCATAGATTTTAATTTTATTTTCACATTTCTTTTTCTTTATTCATATTGTTTCCTAAGGCTAAATTTCTAGAAGAATAATTACTAGGCTAAATAGATACAAACATCTTTGGGCTTTTGAAAAATATTACAGGATTGCTTTCTCATTTTGTTGAACCAGTTTGCAGTGCCTCTCCAATTCTGCTCTAAAGAAGACTAATCCACAGGGCCCCTGGGTAACTCAGTCAGTTAAGGGTCGGACTCCTGGGGCGCCTGGGTGGGTCAGTCAGTTGGGCGTCTGCCTTCGGCTCAGGTCATGATCCCGGGACCCTGGGATCGAGCCCTGCGTTGGGCTTCCTGCTTGGCGGGGAGCCTGCTTCTCCCTCTGCCTCTGCCTGCCTGCCTACTTGTGATCTCTCTTTCTCTCACTCTCTGTCAAATAAATAAATAAAATGTTTAAAAAAAAAAAAAAGGGTCAGACTCTTGGCTTTGGTTCGGGTCATGATCTCAGGGTTGTGGGATTGGGCCCTGAGCTCAGCTCAGAGTCTGCTGTGGATTTTCTCTCTCTCTCCCTCTCCTTTGCCCTTCCCCCTGTTTACACGCGTGCTCTCTCTCTCTCTCTCAAAATAAATAAAATCTTTTTTTAAAAAAATAAAACTAATCTTCCTTGAACTTACCTGGCTTTAGGTGTCAAAAGTACCCTTCTTTTGTTTTGTTTTGCTTTGTTTTCAGTGAAAAAAATTAGATTTAGGGGCGCCTGGGTGGCTCAGTTGTTAAGCGTCTGCCTTTGGCTCGGGTCATGATCCCAGGTCCCCGCATTGGGCTCCCTGTTCCGCGGGAAGCGTGCTTCTCCCTCTCCCACTCCCCCGCTTGTGTTCACTCTCTCGCTGTGTTTCTCTCTAATAAATAATAAAATAAAATCTTTTAAAAAAATTTTTTTAAAAATTAGATTAAGCCACCTGGACTTCTGTTTATTTATTTATTTAACGATTTTATTTATTTGACAGAGAGAGACACAGTGAGAGCAGGAACACAGGCAGGGGGAGTGGGAGAGGGAGAAGCAGGCTTCCCGCAGAGCAGGGAGCCCAATGCGGGGCTCGATCCCAGGACCCTGGGACCATGACCTGAGCCTAAGGCAGACGCTTAACGACTGAGCCACCCAGGCGCCCCTGGACTTCCGTTTAGATGATCCCAATTTTGTCGGCAACATGCAAAGTATCATAGTCAGGAGGCAGTCAAACATACGCCTTCTTGTCTCCATCAGGCCTGATCAGGGTGTTGAACTTGGCCACCTCAGTGTCATAGAGCTTCCTCATAGCCTGTTTGATCTGGTGCTTGCTGGCCTCGACATCCACAGTGAATGCAAGTGTGTTGTTTTCTATTTTATTCATGGCTAACTCAGTAGTAAGGGAAGACTTGATGATGGCATAGTGGGCAAGACTGTTTCTCCTGGGGGCACTCTTTCGAGGATATTTGGGCTGCCTTCAGAGATGCAGTGTCCTGATGCATTGGAAGGTAGGCGACGTGGATTTTCTTTTTTTGTGCATTTGACTGTCAGCACCTTTCCGCACCACCTTCTTGGCCTTCCAAGCCTTTGCTTTGGCTCCTGCTTTGGGGCAGTGGGGGGTGGGGGTAGGGGATTCCTTCTTCACCTTTGGCACCATCTTTGTGAAAGGCAAAAATTCCCTTCTTGAGGGGCGCCTGGGTGGCTCAGTCAGTAGAGCATGGGACTCTTGATCTCAGGGTTGTGAGTTCAGGGCCCTCATTGGGTGTGGAGCCTACTTTAAAAAGTTCCTTTCTTGGGGTGCCTGGGTGACTAAGTTAAGCATCTGCCTTTGTCTCAGGTCATGATCCCAGGGTCCTGGGATCAAGCCCTGCATCGTGCTCCCTGTTCAGCAGGGAGTCTGCTTCTCCCTCCGCCTCTTCTCCCGGGCTTGTGCTTGCTCGCTCTCTCACTCACATTCTCTCTTTCTCAAATAAATAAATAAAATCTTTACTAAAATAAAATAAAAAGTTCCCTTCTTAAAAACAGTTCTCTTATCCTTAAAATTAAGTATAAGTTAAAATATTTGCTTTGATCAGTGATCTCTTTAGTCTGTCTATGTTCAGGGAATGAAAATTTCTCTTCTTGGAGCTCCTGGGTGGCTCAGTTGTTAAGCATCTGCCTTCGGCTCAGGTCATGATCCCAGGGTCCTGGGATCGAGCCCCGCATCGGGCTCCCTGCTCAGCAGGAAGCCTCCTTCTCCCTCTCCCACTCCCCCTGCTTGTGTTCCTGCTCTTGCTGTGTCTCTCTCTGTCAAATAAATAAATAAAATCTTTTAAAAAAAGGAAAAAAAAAGAAAATTTCTCTTATCTCATCTCTTGCTCAGTCATCCATAATTTATTTTTAAAAAAGGAAAGGAAAAAAAGCATGGCTAGCATTTGAGTTTTACCGTCATTTCCCTGATGATACTTTTATCCAGTCTAGGAGTTAGAGGAATTTTTTAAAAATGTCTTCTACCTGACCCTCTTGAAGTTCTGCATTGGTATTTAATCTTAACCACTTGATTTTAATTTCCTTTTAAGCGTGCTTATTTTTTAATGAGACCAAATACTTTTGTGACTTTGTTTTTAATACTCATCTAGAATGAAATGTTTCCAAAAAGGTTAAGAATAGTTTTCTACAGATATATACATGGATTAAAATTTTCCTCTTCGGTTGACTTTTGTTGTTGTTGTTTTAGGTGGTGCTTCCTACGTTTATCCTAGAGAAGCGTTCCTTGCTGGAAATGTATGCAGACTTTATGTCTCATCCAGACCTATTTATAGCCATCACTAACGGAGCCACAGCTGAGGATAGAATGATTCGTTTTGTTGAGTACTACCTTACCTCATTTCATGAAGGCCGTAAAGGAGCTATTGCTAAGAAACCGTACAATCCTATCATTGGAGAAACATTTCACTGTTCCTGGAGGATGCCAAAAAGTGAGGTGGCGTCCAGTGTTAGCAGCAGCTCTTCCACCCAGGCAGTCACGAATCATGCTCCTCTGTCGGAGGAGACTTTGAGCCAGGTGGGATCAGACTGTTACACAGTCAGATTTGTTGCTGAGCAGGTTTCCCATCATCCTCCAGTCTCAGGATTTTATGCAGAATGTGCGGAGAGGAAGATGTGTGTAAATGCGCATGTCTGGACTAAGAGCAAATTCTTAGGCATGTCCATAGGTGTGACAATGGTTGGAGAAGGTAAGGAGAAAAACTGTTCTCCAATTTTTAATATCAAACTATAATCTTAAATTTGGGGAAGCTAGATAAATATTAGAAATTTGAAATATTATATGTGCCACTTTTGTTCCACCTTTTTTTTTTTTTTTAAAGATTTTATTTATTTATTTGACAGAGAGAGACACAGCGAGAGAGGGAACACAAGCGGGGGGAGTGGGAGAGGGAGAAGCAGGCTTCCCGTGGAGCAGGGAGCCCAATGTGGGGCTCGATCCCAGAACCCTGGGATCATGACCTGAGCCGAAGGCAGCCACTTAACCGACTGAGCCACCCAGGCGCCCCTTTTTGTTCCACTTTTTAAGTGTGTTCCAGAATGGTGGGGAAGGGGGCTCATATTTATGGACAAATATAAAGTATCTTCTTAAATTTTTTTCCTGATTTTAAATATAAAATTTTTTATTGTAGAATATTTGGAAAACTTAGAAAAGTATCAAGGGGAAAATAAACCATCTCTAATACCTCCATCCAGAGAAGGATAAGTTTAGCTAGCATTTTGTATTTTTTCTATTGTGTATATGTTCATACTTTTATTTTTGTTTTGTAAAGTTGGGATTAGTTCGCTATATATAGTTTTGTGTCCTGCTTTTTTGCAATAAATATTCATTTTCCCATGTCACTGATAATACTTTAAAACATGTTTTGATGACTGTATAGTACCTATGAAATAAGATATTTACCATCTTTTATTTAACCATTTCCTCTATTTGGACATTGAAGTTGTTTCCATATTTTCATTATTATAAAAAGCACTCAAATATATTACCTAGAAATATCTTCTAGCTTGATCTTTTATATCTTCTGAGGAGGTAATATTTTAAACTACATTGCCAGTCTTTAATTTCACTTCAGCAAAAGGTTATGAAAAAATAATTTAAGGTAATACCCAAAAAAATAAACAACAACAAAAAGCTTCCGCAGAAATCATTCAAGAGTTAGTGGAAGTATAATGGCAGAAAAAGCCCTCCCATTTTAATGTTAAAGGAAAACCCTTGTGCATGGAATATTTTGTTCAGAATGTAAAATTACAGTGCTGGCATGGCATAATTAAGCCTATGATACTAACATTTTGAGACTGTGTTACAGTAGCTGTGAAGAAAATACTTTATCCCCCCTTTCAGTTTTCCCCATTGTTAAGATCTGCTGTGATACGAGTCTTACCAATTTCCAAATAATGTATTAAGTTAATCAAAGCTTTTATAATATTAGAAAGTACTTGTGTTTTATTAGTTAAAAAAAAAGTTGGCCACCTTCAGTTATAAGCTTCATAACATTAGCTCTAAGATCTTCATAAATCGGTTTATTTTATAGATGAAAAAAACAAGTCTAGAGGTGATGAGACATGTTCAAGGTCACAAAAGCTAAGACATAGTCAGATTTAGAACCTCCTCATTTAACATACTGTCCCTAGGATGCTTAGCTCCTACTGAGAATCTGGTGATGGTAAGCCTCTTCAAGAAAGGAAATGCTTCAGGAAATAAGGAAAAGCATTAATATCTTAACCTTGCATTGATCATGAAGGCAGTATAAAATAGGTAATTTTCAGTATTTCTGTGCTAATTATATATTTATGGTTGCCTTTTAGAAATAAAAATTTCTATAGTAATTAAAAGTAAATAAAATTAAAAGTAAATAAAATCAGAGAATGGGACTTAACGACAATTCATTTTGTTCTAATAGGAACATGTTTTGTTTTTATTGTTGGGGGGAAATTCCATGTAACGATGAAGTAAGTGAGGTTTTAGAATTCTTTGAATCTGTTGTCCTAATTAGTCTATTATCATATACATTCAAAACTGATTTTAAATTATATTGTGTGTGATACTTATGGTAAATACAGTCTTAGAAATCAGAGATCAGAAACCCAGGTTACAAGATGACGTATTCTTAGAAAAGTAATCAAAACATATCTTTTCTAACCTAAAATGAATCAGCAGTTACTCTTAAACCCTTAAAATATACCCAAGTATGTTGTCTATATGCCTTCTGACAGCTCCCATTATATATAAATGTATTACAGCCAGAACCAGGTTCCTTATGAAATGGCTTGATAATTCTTGATTTATTGTTGCCCTTTGTGAAGACTCTAAAGGTAATACAAGAAAATAATTGGTGTTACTTTATGTAAAGTAGACTGCTTTAGAATCTCAGTTTGTCTATTTGCTTATCCTAAAAATTAACTATATTAAAATATTTATTATGACTCTTGCCCTTATTTGTGAACATTGAGAACAGGGTACTTAATGAGCATTCATTAAGAGAAAGATACCATTAGAGTTCAGACTAGTAGTACATTTTCATTCAGTATTTAGTCTGATAGTGACCCAGGTAGTGAGCTTGGGTTAGTAATGTAACTCAAATATCCTTAGTGTCTCTTTATTATCTAGTATAAATTGATTATTCATTAATGTAATTTCTCTTCCTGTATTTTTTCTTTTAAAAAACCATCTTTAATATTGCATCACTTAATATAAAACAAGTCCCATTAGAATAATATTTGTTTGAAAACTGTCACTTCTATCTCTTGTAGCCTCACACCAAATACTTCAGAATTTGGCAAACAAAGTTGTTACTATGACCATAGTTTTCATGATAGAATTAGTTTTTTTCTTCCTAATATACATAGAATGAAGAATGCTTTTTTCCCCATTGAACTGAGAGTAAGTTCCATGACTCTATAGCATTAGACATTTATTTATTCCCAAACTGAGAAAGTTATTAGTACTAATGATCAGACCGTAACATGATTCAGTATAATGTGTTCTTAAAATCTGACTTAAGGTTTTATTTTTAAGAGTCTGTTAGAGGGAAATCTTGGTCTATTCCACTTTATTATTCCCATGATCCCCAAAGGGATAGCAAAGTCATAATGAAAGTAACCTAGATTCACTATTACCAGGAATGTTATCAAATACAATTGTAAGTGAAGTTAGTTTAATCCAAAGTTAAATGAAAATTAAGCAAAATACTGATGTTTATTTACTAGACTTGAGAAAAAATAATATGGATGTTTTATAACTGTCTTTTTCTTTTTTTTTTTTTAAGATGTTAACCACCTTCATGTTTTCATATTCAGGTATCCTCAGTCTATTGGAGCATGGAGAAGAGTATACATTTTCTCTACCTTGTGCATATGCCCGGTCAATTTTAACTGTTCCTTGGGTAGAACTGGGTGGTAAAGTCAGCGTCAACTGTGCAAAAACTGGGTATTCAGCCAGCATCACTTTTCATACTAAGCCATTTTATGGTGGCAAACTACACCGGTAAGAACATTTTAATGATACCTGGCTCTTATTCTACCAGTTTGATCTTGTATTATAACTCCTTATTCTTTTCCTGCTTTGTTTTAGGTGGATGGAGTTGGCGTTTTATTTATGTCTATTTTTTTCAAGACATTCTGGGCATCCTGATCTAGTTTCTTTGTTTAAGATTTTATTTATTTATTTTAGAGATAGAGAGTGAGAGTGTGAGTGGGGGGGACGAGCAGAGGGAGAGAGATAAGCAGATACCGCGCTGAACACAGAGCCCAATGCCGGGCTCAATCCCATGACGCTGAGATCCTGACCTGAGCCAAAACCAAGAGTCGGATGATTAGCTGACTGAGCCACCCAGGCGCCCCCATCCTGATCTAGTTTTTAAAATAGTGACAGATCTGTCTACTCTTATAAAATTTTCCTGGTTAAGTAGCTAACAAGATGTAGAGTAGAATTCCTAACAAATGAACATTCAGTCTCTGGCCCAATTTCTGCCTTTAAAGGGGTTCAGACTAGATCCGGGCCTCAGTGAAGCCTGGTTGGTACAAGCTGGCATGAAAATGTATCTAATGATATAAAATAGTTCAAGTAGCACAGTGATGGAAGCCAGTGTTTTTAGGTACTAATACTGTGAATAGAGGTTTTGTTCTGATCCCATCTAGGAAATGGCCAGTTCTTATACCCTCTTCTCAGCTTCTCTCAGTCTCTTCAGCACTGGTCCAGATCATCCAAACTGCATGAAGACAAGTTGTCTAATAGAATCTTCAAAAGGATACTGACTATTTTCCTTAAGCCCTTCATGTCTATTCTGACTGTCCTTAAAGTAGGGATAGTTTCCTCTGTCTATAACTCTATTGAATTTTTTTTTTTTTTAAGATTTTATTTATTTATTTGAGACAGAGAGAATGAGAGACAGAGAGCATGAGAGGGAGGAGGGTCAGAGGGAGAAGCAGACTCCCTGCCGAGCAGGGAGCCCAATGCAGGACTCGATCCCGGGACTCCAGGATCATGACCCGAGCCGAAGGCAGTCGCTTAACCAACTGAGCCACCCAGGCGCCCTATAACTCTATTGAAAAATACATCTCTTGTTGATGATTTTCACAAAGTAAAAATATGAGCACTTAGGGGTGCCTGGGTGGCTCAGTCGGTTAAGCGGCTGCCTTCGGCTTGGGTCATGATTCCAGGGTCCTGGGATCGAGCCCCATGTCGGGCTCCCTGCTCAGCGGGGAGTCTGCTTCTCCCTCTGCCTCTGCCTCTCCCCCTGCTTGTGCTCTCTCGCTGTCAAATAAAGAAATAAAATCTTAAAAAATAAAAAAAGAGCACTTAGATCCAGACATGGAACATTACCAGCATCCTAGAGACCCTCTTCATGCCCTGTTGTAATTACACACACACACACACGTTAACCATTTATACCCTTCCCTCTTAGGGTAGCCACTACACTGATTTCTAACACCATTGATTAGCTTTGCCTGTTTTTGAACTATGTATTATAATGAAATCATACACTGTATTCTTTCATATTTGACTTTTGCTCAATATTATGTTTTTGAGATCATTCTCCTTACTGAAGACTGTATTAAATTGTATGACTTTGTCACAATTCACTTATTCATTCTAATGTTGGCATTTGGGTAGTTTCCAGTTTGAGGCCATTACAAGTGGTGCTGCTAGAACATTGTTTGGTGAATGTATGTATGAATTTCTGTTGGATAGATACCTAAAAGTGGAATTACTGGCTCATAGGAGATGGAAGTTGAACTTGAGTAGGTGCTGACACAGTTTTAAGTGGTCATAACCAAAGTACACTCCCTCCAGCCATGTATGAGACCGTCAACTGCATATAGCTATTTTACTTTTTCATTCTTAGACAGCTGGTACTTAACAATTTTAGAAGTGGAAAAAAAGATTGATTGGTTCCGAGACATTGAATGGGCCTTTAAAAATACAGATTTCAAAATACTAAAGCAGACAATTAAAACACACACATATTACCCAAAGAGAACCACTAGACATTGTCAGAATAGTCACCTTTTACCCTTAGAGAAGGTATTGTTACGGTTAACACTTTGCTTTGTGTGTCTCTACTTACTCCTCTCATTATAGTAATCACAGGATTCAAACCTTACAACCAGCAGGGGCTTCAGACGTCACTAGATCAATATTTACTAGGTGCATATATCCCTTTGCAACATGCCTGATAACTGATCTGTTCAGTCTGTGTTCAAACGTTTATTATTCACACAAAACTCACAGTGTGTGAGGGGCAAGCAGCCCATTCAGACTCCTTATTTATATATTTGTATAAAGTTAGAACTGAAGTCTGTACCCCTGTAACATTCTTGCCTTGGTGAAAGTATTCCTCATTCTATCTATATGCTTGAGTAGAATACTTAGGGAAAACAACTACAGGGATAAATCTTCTAAAGCCAGCACTATCTTATTGTCAGTGACACTAAGGTAATTCTTAGTGGCCTGTTGTTTATTTTTTTCTCATAAGTATTATTTTCTGGATAAGGAGACATGGAGTGATTTTAGTTGTCTTTTTGCAAACTATTTCTGGTTCCTGAAACTTCATTCTGAGAGTATGTGTATGTGCATATGTGTGTGTTCTTTGAAATCCTACAGGACTCATATTACCTGTAAAAACATTTGTTTTAAAAAAAAAACGTTATTTATACACAAACTTATTCTCTTGATTGAATTGTCTTATTTCCCCCAACGTGGCTGTAAGCTTTTTGATAGAACTGTCCTGTTTTGGGCTTTCTGTTCCATCTGTACAGTGCTATGTACGTAGTAAGTGATTTGAAAATTTTTTGCATATTTTTCTTTGGAAAGATTAGGTGTGAGTTTCTCTCTTCTTGGGGATAGAATCTAGTCCATCCTACCAAATGGTACCTGTTCCTTTAATATATTACTCCTTTAGTATATTACTGGTTAATCTCTTAGATCTGATTTTTTTAGAGCTTCACTCAGTTGATATCCCATTTCCTCCTCTAGGAGAGCCCTGCAGAGGTTTGAAAACAGCTGTTCCAGGCTCTCTTCATTTTTCTCTTCTTGGAGTTTAACATCTTCATTTCTTTGACAGTCATTCTTAATGACATGAAGAACTAAGAAGGTAGTTTTGGTATTAGGATGTTCTGCTCAGTGCCAAATAGTTGATAGTGAGATGAAAATACTAGAGCCACAGGCAAGAGTAAATCAGTGGATTTTTTTTTTCATATTAAACTTGTAGTTTTATTCAGATTTGATTTTAACAAATGTGTCGGGGAGAGAGCCCACAGGAAAGGGTGAAGCCCATGGGGGCAGGGTCCTCCCAGATGCCTGAGGAGGGGGCAGGTCCCCTCCCCTCTCCTCCTCTTCCCTCCCCAGCTAAAGGTATTTGGGGAGAGACATAGGCATAAATCAGTGGATATTAACAACATGGGTGCCAGCTGCTGGGGCAGTGGGGGTCAGCCTCTCGGGGGACACTGACGCCTGTAAACACCAACAGGTACAGAAAGTTGTGTTGGAATGTTTAGTTGGAGCTAAACTGAAACTCCAACCCAAGTCACGGTACCTTTTTTTTTTTTTTTAACTTTAAATTAAGTATGTTTATCTGTATTCCTGTTCAGTCCTTGACATTTGAGTATATCTCTTAACCCTGATAGAAGAATACAATATACTATTTTGCTGACAAATCTGATCTTTATTCTGCAGGCAGTGGGGAGCCAATTAAAATTTTAAGCATGGAAGTGATATATGTTATTACTTTTATCTTTTATTTTGAAGTCATTTCGAACCTACAGAAGAGTTGTACAAACTCTCATATACCCTTTGCCTAGTTGCTGGCATTTTGCTTCATTAGCTTTATCAAAATCTCTTTTTCACTCTCTGTATACATATTGTTATCACTATTATTATTCCTTAAATATTTGAGAGTTAAAGACCTCCTGACACTTGAAAATATTTTAGTCTGGGGGCGCGCCTGAGTGGCTCAGTCAGTTAAGCAGCTGACTCTTGATTTCGACTCAGGTCATGATTTCAGGGTCCCGGGCTTGAGCCCCGTGTCAGGCTCCCTCCTCAGCAGTGAGTCTGCTTGAGGATTCTCTCTCCCTCTCCCTCTGTCCCTCCCCGCACTTGCACGCAGGTGCACTCTCTTCCTCCCCCCCAAATAAATATAAATCTTTTTTAAAAAACAAAATATTTTAGTCTGAATTTCCTAAGAACAAGGAAATTCTCTTATACAATCACAGAATGGTTGTCAGATTCAAGAAATTTAACATTATGTTAAATTAATATTATCTAATGTACAGTCTATATTAAATTTTGTCAGTTTTCACAATAATCAGCAGTATTTTTTCTCCTACCCAGGATCATGCATTCATGTCATTGTTATGTCTCTTTAGTCTTCTGGAATGTTTCCATTGCCTTTCTTTGTCTCTTACGACAATGACAGGTCAATTTTATAGAATGTTTCTCAGTTTGGGTTTGTCTTTTTTTCTTTTTAGGTTCAGGTTATGCATTTTTGACAAGAATACCTTAAGCAATTTTGTGTCTGGAAATGATATATTTTAAGTATTTATTTCTAAAAAGACCTGTCTAGTGGCAGGTGAAGAATAGACTGGGGGGCAAAGGGAATGGAAAGAGATTAGAAAAAGGGAGACTGCTTGACCTTCAGAGTTGACCCTTTAAGCACTAACTAACAGGATGGCATCTAAGATAGCTTTGGATAATATTTACTGCCAGTAATAAACTCTAAAACATAAGTGTTTGAAACAGCAATTTATTATCTTTCACAGTTTTGTGGACTGACTAGGCTCAGTTGGGTGATTCTAACATGATGTCCTTCATGTTGGTTGAGGCTTCAGCCATCTAAGGGCCTGACCGAACTAGATATCCAGAGTTAGCTCACTCGTGTGGGAGAAGGCAAAAGATCTGGCTGTGGACCAAGAGCCCAGCTGGGACTGTCATTCAGAGGGCCCACATGTGGCCTTCCTGCATGACTGAAGCTTCTTCGACCTTGGCAGCTAGATTCCTAGAGGAGGCATCTACCAGTATTCTGAAAGCCTTATTGGTTGATACCTGGTTTTCATATTTTGACTTTTTGAAGACCCCTAATAATTTTCAGTAGACATTCTCATTTTTGTTAATGGTCAGTCATCGTATTTGCTCTCTTGTTTATTTCAATTTCTTACTTAAATTGGCTTCTTTTCCCCCTTCATACCCTTTACCTCTCCACAGGACACACTCATTTGATTTTTCTGTCACTTAGAAGTACTTACCTTTTTTCTAACATAGTCTCTGTCTTTCCTTTGCATCCACATATACACTCTTTCCATAACTCTTGACGGATACTGTTAGCTGACTCTAAACTTTCCACATTTTTCCATATTGATCTCTCCCAAGACCAGTGGTTTCATCTAATTTCTCATTTAAAAGATTCCTATTAGAAACAGACTTTTCCATTTTTGATATCTTTTCTTTTTTGATTTTACAGAATGTTATAATGAAGGCTTTCTTTCATGCCTTTATCAATGGCTGTGCCTCCCTCCTCAGACAGCCTCGTTTTTTACTGCTATCTGCAGTCAGAGCAGACACATGATCTGTTGTCTGCATTTGATATAATATATTATCTTTCACTTGTCTTCCCTTACTCCCTCATTTTCCACAACTCTCTCTGATGCAGCCAGGTGAGCCTACTTAACTATTCCTCAGGTCCATGTCTATCTCCTGGTCCCATTTTCCACACTCACTTTAGGATGATGATGATTTTATAAAATCATCCTAAAGCGAGGTGTGAATTATCAATATAGATAAATAGATACAGCACTCTATCTATCTATCTATCTAATGGTATGATATTAAGATTATGTGAACTGTGTGCCAAGTGACACACTTTCCTGCATACTGGTGGTACGGTATAGAAAGACTACCTCTGCCTTCAAGAAGCTTTCCATGTAGCATTAGAATCCAGCACCCTATCTTTGGAAACCATTTGTAAGGCTTTTAGGAAAAATGTCATATATAACAGTTAAAAACAGTCTATTATTATAATGATCATAGCAGTGGAAAAGGGATTAGATAATGATTATACCTGAAAAGAAAATTTAATTCCAACTCAGGTTAAAGTAAAAAAAAGAAACATGGTGCTCAACATATTTCTCATTGTCTGATAAAGGAAGCCTATCACCTTTTCAAGAGAGACAAACTGTTTTCCTGGTATTAAAATTTAAAGGGATTTGTTGCAGGTATCTTTACGTAGTGGCATTTAGAAACATAAATAGGCAAGAAACCCTTCAGAGTGGAATTATTTAAGTTCCTATGCTTTGCAGTATAACTGAGTTCCCATCTGTACTATAGTCAAGCAGACTTGTAGCCATGGTGTTCTTTGTGTCTAGTGAGCTGTCATTACACATAACTTTGGTTTTGGATGTTTGGTTTGCTTTTGGATTCCAAATCCCTCTTACCTCAATCTCCAAAATCTGGTTCATAGATCATTTACTTATTGGCCCCTGTATCTCTGCCTTGAGTTCTGAGTTTACAGACCTTTAATTAACTTCTCCTGATTGATAACAATGGATAGGCTCCCTAAATTTCACTGTGTCTTTCTGGTTCCTAGGCCCTTGGCTTACACCTGACAAATACTGCTTAGGCTTCCTGTAGCCTGAACCACTGGGCTTTGGTCGGATTGCCTTTGGAATCCAGATAAACCACAATCACTGGTGCACTGATTAGACCCTAACATTTGCCCACTATTCTCTAAGTTCTGGACCTCTATCTTATCTGACGCTGTTGTTATTTATGTTCTATGGTGAACACAAAATGCTTCATTAAAAATATTTAGACCTGGGGGCATCTGGGTGGCTCAGTTGGTTAAGTGGCTGCCTTCAGCTCAGGTCATGATCCTGGAGTCCCGGGATCGAGCCCCACATCGGGCTCCCTGTGCAGCAGGGAGTCTGCTTCTCCCTGTGACCCTCCCCCATCTTGTGCTCTCTCTCACTTTCTCTCTCTCAAATAAATGAATAAAATCTTAAAAAAAAAATTAGACCTGTTTATTCCGATCTTCATTTGAGCTGTATCCTGTCTGTTGATAAACTAGTCAGATAACTTACTCTTCATTAAACTTTCAACAACAGTAGTGTTTGAGTTCTCTTGCAGTTCTGTGTTGATGATGATAATTTTTGTATACCGGTACTCTTTTAATTTTTCTATTTGGGCAAGAGAATATTAAATTTTTTTATTTATTTTTTCAATTTTTCTACCTCTTACTGGTTTAGCTGGTTTCTATATTTAATTTAAGATTAGGCTTAGGTGATTTTGTACAGAATCGATATATCCAGAACTTCAAATATAGGGACTCCAAACTTTTAAGTAAATAGGACTAGTTTTTTTAAAAACGTTAAATTATAATGTTGTAACATTTTAAAACTAATACAAAAGAAATGTTAATATTTTTCATATTTCTATTTAGTTTTAATATTATAGTTTTGTTTGGAGCAAGCATTTAAAGATCACACTTTGTGATCATTTATGGTAACTTAGTCTCTAGTTTGAGTCCCAGTATTCTTTCTAAAAGATTAAAGTTGACGTTATTTGAAAAAATTATCTAGTAAGCTGTCATGGGATTTACAGAGTCTGACTTTGGCACTGACAAATTTAAGTGAGCTATATAACCAATTTAAACAGAATTCAGAAAGTATGTTTTTAGGTTTCAGAATACTAAGAAACAAGCCTAATTTCACTTATTAGAGCATATTTTTATTTCTTACCTGCTTCTAGGGTTACAGGTGAAGTAAAGCACAACATCACCAATACTGTGGTATGCAGAGTGCAAGGCGAATGGAATAGTGTTCTTGAGTTCACTTACAGCAATGGAGAGACAAAGTATGTGGACCTGACTAAATTGGCAGTAACAAAGAAAAGAGTAAGACCTCTGGAGAAGCAAGATTCATTTGAATCCAGGTACGTCACCCTCACACCCATCCAGGAAAGAGTCTGAAGCTCTGGATCTTAATCTAAGTCTTTTCACTAGTTTCAGCCTTGGGCAAGTCACTTCACCAGTTTGCAGTCAAAGGATTACTAATCCTTATCATAAAAACTCTTACAGAGCGCCTGGGTGGCTCAGTTGGTTAAGCGACTGCCTTCGGCTCAGGTCATGATCCTGGAGTCCCGGGATCGAGTCCCGCATCGGGCTCCCTGCTCGGCGGGGAGTCTGCTTCTCCCTCTGACCCTCCTCCCTCTCATGCTCTCTGTCTCATTCTCTCTGTCTCAAATAAATAAATAAAATCTTTAAAAAAAAAAAAAAAAACTCTTACAAATTATTAACAAAAAGACAGATGCCTCAACAGAAAAATGGGCAAAGAACATAAAGAGGCAGTTCAAAAGTAGAAAAAAAATGCCCACTAAGAATGAAAAACTATTCAATGTAATTAGAATTGAAAGAAATATAAATTAAACAATAAATTAGTTTTTAAAATAATACCTCTTTTGAGAAAACATGAGCAAATAGGCATTTTCATACTGCTGGTTAGAAGATAAATTGGTACAACCTCACTAGAGGGTATTTTGGCAATTTATGAAGTTTCCTAGATGTGTTCATAGTGGTTGCTTCGAGAGAGGAGTACTGGGATCTAGGATAGGAAAGAGACTTAACCTTTCAGAGAGTCTTTCCCACCCCTTTTTAAAAGATTTTATTTATTTATTTGAGAGAGAGAACAAGCAGAGAGGAAGGACAGAGAGAGGGGGAGAAGCAGACTCCCCGCTAAGCAGGGAGCCTGACATGGGACTTGATCCCAGGACTCTGGGATCATGACCTGAGCTGAAGGCAGACGCTTAACTGACTGAGTCACCCAGGCGCCCCATAGAATCCCCTTTGAAATGTTTAAATTTTATATCTTGTGGAAGTATTGCTGTTATCAATTTAAAAAAGAAAAAGGGAAATAAAAGGAAGCATTAAACATCTTAAGATCATATAAATAGAACTAAACCATTTATAATTGTGTGTGTAAAGGAATTAAATACCCATTAACCAAAGACTCAGATTGCATCAAGAAACAAAACAGTAGTGATTGGGGAGAAGTTTTCTTCTAGGGATTTATCTGAAAGGAGAGGTTCTTTTATTTTAATTCCAGTATAGTTAACATAGAATGTGAGATTAGTTTTGGGTGTCCAATACAGTGATTCAAAAGGAGAGGTTCTTAAGGTTTGGTCTGGGGACCCCCAGCTGTCCTTGAGATTTTCAGGAGGTTTGCAAGTTCAATTTTATTTTCATAATAATGCTAAGATGTTATTTGCTCCTTCAGTCTGTTGGCACTTGCATTGGTGGCCCATAAGCAGTGGTGGGTAGCACTGCTGGTCTCAGCACTAATCAAGGCAGTGACACACAACCGTACAGTCATTGTATTCTTCACTGCCCATGTACTTGCATTTTTTTAAGATGCCAGGTTTTTAGGGTTTTTTTTGTTTTTAATGTCCTTTGAAAAGCAGTACCGGGGCACCTGGGTGGCATAGTTGAGCCTCCGACTCTTGGTTTTGGCTCAGGTCATGATCTCAGGATCGTGAGACTGAGCCCAGTGTTGGGCTGGGCTGGCACTTGGCATGGAGTCTGCTTGAGATTCTCTCTCCCTCTCCCTCTGCCCCACCCACTCATGCTCATGCACGCTCGCTTGCTCTCAATAAAAACAAATCTTAAAAAGGAAAAAAAATGAGTACAGATTGTTAGTTTTATTAAATCTGTACAATTGAGTACTCATCTTTTTAATATTCTACATGACAGATTGGTAGTACACATAAAGCACCAGTGGTAGATACTGAGAAGTATGGTGGTTATCTGGAGGAAAAGCACTTGTGCAGTTGTTGGAGTTACAGGCTGAACTAATTGCTCTTTTCATAAACAATATTTCTGCTTAAAAGAATGATTGGCGGGGCACCTGGGTGGCTCAGTCAGTTAAGCGTCTGCTTTGAGCTCAGGTCATGATCCCAGGGTCCTGGAATGGAGCCCCACGTCAGACTCCCTTCTCAGTGGGGAGCCTGCTTCTCCATCTGCCACTTCCCCTGCTTGTGTTCTCTCTCTCTCTCTTTCAGATAAATAAATAAAAACTTAAAAAAATTTTTTTTAGGGTGCCTGGGTGGCTCAGTTGGTTAAGCAACTGCCTTCGGCTCAGGTCATGATCCTGGAGTCCCGGGATCGAGTCCCGCATCGGGCTCCCTGCTCAGCGAGGAGCCTGCTTCTCCCTCTGACCCTCCCCCCTCTCATGTACTCTCTCTCATTCTCGCTCTCTCAAATAAATAAATAAAATCTTTAAAAAAAAAAAAAAAAATTTTTTTAATTAAAAAAAATGATTGGCAAACCATGACTTCTAATTTCAGTATTGGGCAGACATTTTTCTTATAAATGAATGACATGAACGTGACACTTCAAGGAAAACAATTGACAGTATTTTTTGCTAATAATAAAATTTAAATGGAAACAATGTAGGATTGACCTAAATGTGAAACCTGAAACCATAGAAATCCTAGAAGAGAGAGCACAGGCAGTAATTTCTCTGACATCAGCTATAGCAACATTTTTCTAGATATGTCTCCTGAGGTCAGGGAAATAAAAGCAAAAATAGACTATTGGGACTACATCAAAATAAAAAAAGTTTCTGCACAACAAAACTAAAAGGCAACCTACAGAATGGGAGAAGATATTTGCAAACGACATTCCCGATAAAGGGTTAGTATCCAAAATATATAAAGAACTGATAAAACAACAAGTGTTGGTGAGGATGTGAAGAAAAAGACACCCTCTTACACTGTTGGTGGGAATGCAAACTGGTGCAGCCACTTTGGAAAACAGTATGGAGGTTCCTCAAAAAATTAAAAATAGAACTGTCCTATGATCCAGTAATTGCACTACTGGTTATTTACCCCAAAATACAAAAACACTAATTCAAAGGGATACATGCCCCTGTATGTTTATAGCAGCACTATTTATGAGAGCCAAACTATGGAAGCAGCCCAAGTGTCCATCAATAGATGAATGGATAAAGAAGATGTGGTACAGACACACACACACAGGAATAGTACTCAGCCATAAAAAAGAATGAAATGTTGCCATTTGCAATGACATGGATGGAACTGGAGATTATAATGCTAAGCTAAATAAGTCAGAGAAAGACAAGTACCATATGATCTCATTTATATGTGGAATTTAACAAACAAAACACATGGAGAGAGAGAAAAAGAGAAGCAAACCACAAAACAGACTCTTAACTATAGAAAACAAACTGATGGTTCCCAGAGGGGGAGGTGGTGAGGGTTGGGAGAAATAGAGGATGGGGATTAAAGAGTAAAGCTACCATGATGAAAAAGTAAATAAAGTGAAAAAAATTTTAAAAAATAAAAAGAAGGGAGAGAAAATGGAAAGTAAATAAATAAATAGATGGAAACAACTTAAGTGTCTTAAGATGAATGGATAAGAAAATGTAGTATATAGGGTGCCTGGCTGGCTGAGTTGGAAGAGCATGCGACTCTTGATCTTGGGGTTATAAGTTTGAGCCCCATGTGTGGGGTCAAGATAACTAAAAAAATTTTTTTTAACTTAAAAAAAAGTTGTAGTATATATACACAATAGAATTATATTCAACCGTAAAAAAGAAGGAAATCCTGCCATTTGTGACATGGATGGACCTTGAGGGTATTATGCTAAATGAAATAAGTCAGAAAGACAAATACTGTATGATCTTACTTATATGTACAATCTAGGCAAAATAAAAACCTCATGGAAAATAGATCAGATTTGAGGTTACCAGAGTTGGGGGTTGGGGAGTGGAAGAATTGGATAAGGGTGATCAAAAGGTACAAACTTCCAGTCGTAAGATAAACAAGTACTAGGGGATGTAATGTACAATATGATGACTACAGTTAACATTGCTGGTGGTATATTTGAAAGTTGTTAAAAGAGTAGATCCTAGGAACTCTAATCACAAGGGAGAAAAAACTTTTTTCTTTTGTATTTATATGTAATGATGGCTGTTAACTAAACTCAGTTTGGTAGCTATTTCACAGTATATGTAAGTCAAGTTATTATGCTGTACATCTTAAACTTACATAACAGTGCTGTATGTCAATTGTATCTCAGTTAAATTGGAAAAACTATTTAAGCTCAAGGCAAAAATCAGAATTTTAGAAAACTTGTATCTGCTACCTGAGTGTGAAAGCTTCCCAAGTAGAGGGTTTTCTGATGAAATTGGTGGTGATAGTAATGAATGTGATTTTTTTTATATTACATAATAAAATATCAACATCTGAAAGATCATTTTTCAAGTGAACAATGTATGATATTACAAAATCATTCAAGATCCATTCAAAAATCCAGTCAAGATGAATGGATAAAGAAGATGTGATATATATAATGGAATATTACTCAGCCATCAAAAAAATGAAATCTTGCCATTTGCAATGATGTGGATGGAACTAGAGTGTATTACGCTAAGTGAAATAAGTCAGTCAGAGAAAGACAGATCCCATATGATCTCACCCATGTGGAATTTTTTTTTTTTTTTAAGATTTTATTTATTTGACAGAGACATAGTGAGAGAGGGAACACAAGCAAGGGAGGTGGGAGAGGGAAAAGCAGGCTTCCTGCCGAGCAGGGAGCCCGATACGGGGCTTGATCCCAGGACCCTGGGATCATGACCTGAGCCTAAGGCAGATGATTAACAACTGAGCCACCCAGGCGCCCCTCATATGTGGAATTTAAGAAAGAAAACAGATGAACATATGGGAAGGGGAAAAAGAAAAAAAAGGAGAGAGGGAAACATGCCATAAGAGACTCTTAAAGATACAGAACAAACTGAGGGTTGATAGAGGAAGGTTGGTGGGCAGTGAGCTAGATGGGTGATGGGTATTAAGGAGGGCATTTGTTATGATGAGCACTGGGTATTGTATTTAAGTGATGAATCACTGAATTCTACTCCAGAAACCAATATTGCACTGTGTGTTAACTACCTAAAATTTAAATTAAAAAAAAAAAAAAAAAAAAACAACCCAGTCAAGATGCCAGTTAGACAATGAATCTCCATGTAGCACAGTATAAAAAAATTCATTGACATCTTTTGGTTTCCACACTGCAGGCAGCCTTTAAAAAACTCCACTTGGGGCTCCTGGGTGTCTCAGTTGGTTAAGTGTCCCAACTCGTGGTTTCGGCTCAGGTCACTATCTCAGGGTCATGAGATCGAGTCCCACATTGGGTTCTGCACAGCACAGAACCTGCTTAAGAGTCTCTAAATAAATTAAATAAATAAATAAATAAATAAGAATAAAAAAACTACCACCTGCTGAATTTAATATAATACCAAAGAATTGAATTACTTGAAAAATATGTTAAAATATTCTCTTTTCCAACTATGTATCTGTGTGAGGCCAGATTTTCTTAAGATTTATTTTTTTTTTAGAGAGAGAGTGCCACCAGTTTTGCCATTTATTCTCTGTGGATTTCCTTCGTCTGTTATTCTTCTTTTTTTCCTAAAAATTTTATTTATTTATTTTAGAGAGAGAGAGAGAGAGTGCACGTGAGGTGGGGGAAGGGACAGAGGGAGAGGGAGAGAGAGGATCTCAAGCAGACACTGAGCACAGAGCCTGATGTGGGGCTTGATCCCAGGACCCTGAGATCATGACCTGAGCAGAAACCAAGAGTCGGCCACTTACCCCACTGAGCCATCCAGGTATCCCTAGACTTTCTTTATATAATTTAATTAAAACAATAGAACAGATTGAATGTAGAAAAAGTTATAAGAATCCAGCAGCTATTAAAGCAGACAAATGTTTAAGAGATACTGTTGTATTCTCTTTGCTAAAATTTTATTAAGGATTTTTTATGTCTACATTCATGGGGGATATTGGTCTGTTGTTTTCTTTGAGGGAGTTTTTAACTACAATTCAATATCTTTATAGGGATATTGAGGTTGTCTTTATTCTTGAGTGAAGGTTGGTAGTTTGTGTCTTTTAAGGAATTGATTCATCTAGTTTGTCAAATTTATTGGCATATAGTTTATAATATTCCCTTTTCTTTTAATGTGTGTAGGATCTGTAGTGATGTCCCCACTTTCATTCTCTATGTTGGTAATACTTTCTTTTCCTAATCAATGGGATTAAAGGTTTTTATTAAGGATTAAAGGATTATTAATTTTACTCAAAGAACCAGCTTTTTGTTTCACTGCTTTTTGTCAATATTTCTATTTTGTTATTCATTGATTTCTGCTCTTTTTGTAATTTCCTCTTTTATGCTTACTTGATACATCATTTGCTCTTCCTTTTTCTAGTTTCTTAAAAGGGAAGCTTAGGTCAGGGATCAGCGAACTTTTCTATAAAAGGCCAGAGAGTAAGTATTTTAGGCCTATTAGGCCAGATAGTCTCTACCACAACTACTCAGCTCTGCCACTGAAGCATGAAAGCAGCCACAGATAATGAAAGGATAGATAGATACCACTATGTTACAGTAAAAATTTATTCACAAAAATGGACAGCCAACCATAGTTTGACCCCTCATTAGGCTGATTTTTCTTCTTTCCTGCTATAAATATTTAATATATTTCTAAGTCTGCTTTATCTATATCTCACAACTTTAGAACTTTTGATACATGTTTTTTTATTTTCCTTGTGATTTCTTTTTGGACTCATGAAGTTATTTAGTAATGTATTATTTAATTTCCAAATATTTGGAAATTTTCCAGTCATCTTCCCATTATTCATTTTTAATTTAACTTAATTTTGGCCAAAGGATATACTTGGTATGGTTTCAGTCCTTCAAATTTATTGAGATTTGTTTTATGACCCTGAATACATTCTGTCTTGGTAAATGTTTCATGTGCACTTGACAAGAATGTGTATTCTGTTGGGGCGCCTGGGTGGCTCAGTCGTTAAGCGTCTGCCTTCGGCTCAGGTCATGATCCCGGGGTCCTGGGATCGAGCCCCGCATCGGGCTCCCTGCTCGGCGGGAAGCCTGCTTCTCCCTCTTCCACTCCCCCTGCTTGTGTTCCCTCTCTGGCTATCTCTCTCTCTGAAAAAAAAAAAAAAAAAATTTAAAAAAAAAAAAAAAAAAAAAAGAATGTGTATTCTGTTGATGTTAAGTGACAGTATTCTATAAATATCAATTAGCTCAAGTGCGTTCATAGTATTTTTCTAGTACTCTGTGTTGTTACTAATTTTCTGTGTACTTGTTCCATTAGTTGAGATCAGTTACTGAAATTACCAATGTAACTGCATATTTCTCTTTGTAGTTCTCTAAGTCTTCATGTTATTTGAAGCTCTGTATTAGGGACATACACATTTGGGATTGTATGTCCTCTTGATACACTGAACCCTGATCATTATAAAATGACCTTCTTTATACCTCGCGATAGTTCTTGCTTTGAATTCTACTTTAATACTAAAATTGCCACTTAAAAACGTTATCAAGATGTATTTTACATATTATAAAACTCACCTGTTTCAAGTGTATAATTCAGTAATTTTTAGCAACTTTCTTGAGCAGTGCAGTCATCACCATAAATCAGTTTCACAATCTTTATCCTCCCATATGATCCTCATTCCCATTTACAGCTAATGTCCATTCCATTCCTATCCCCAGTCTCAGGGAACCTACTTTTTGCCTATAAATTTGCCTTTTCTGGACACTTCAGATAAATGGAATCATATAATATGTGATAACTTGTGCCTGGCTTCTTTCACTTAGCATAATGTTTTTGAGGTTCATCTATGATATAACATGTATCGATAGTTCATTTTTTATATTGCTCAAAAGTATTCCATTGTATGGAAACACATTTTGTCTATCCATTCACCAGTTGATGGACATTGCCAGTTTTGGACTATGATGATTAATACCACTATGAACATTATCGTTTGGGTGGATATGTTTTCATTTCTCTGGGTAAATATCTGAAACTGTAATTGCTGGGTTGTCTGGAGGTTTTACATTTAACTTTTCAGGAAACTGCCAAACTATTTTCCTAAATGTCTACACCATTTTACTTTCCTGCCAGCAATGTGTAAGTGTTCCAGTTCTCCACATCCTTATCAACATTTGTTATTGCCTACCTTATACCCATTATACCCCTTCTAGTTCATATGAAATAGTCTTATTATGGTTTTAATTCACATATTCCAAATGACTAATGATATTGAACATATTTTCAAGTGCTAATTAATTACCCATTTGTTTATCCTCTTTGGTGAAATGTGTGATTTTCTTCTTGGGTTGCAGGAGTTCTTCGTGAATTCTGAATACAAATCCTTTATTGGATGTGTGTTTTGCAAATATTTTCTCCTTGTCTGTTGCCCATTTTTAAATTTTCGTAGTGGGTTTTTTTCAGTATAGGTTTTTGTTTTTTTGAGATGAGATTATCGATGTTTTCTTTTACGGATTATGGTTTTGGTGTTGTATCTAAGAAATCTTTGCCTAACCCAGACTCAAAAGATTTTCTCCTATGTGTTCTTGTAAAAGTTTTCATATGTGGTAAGGGTCTGGGGTCCTCTTTTTGCTTGTAGATATCCATTTGTCCCAGCACCATTTGTTCAACAGACTGTTCTTTCTCCCAGACTGTTCTTGTCTTGGCAGTTTTCTTTTGCTTGGAGTTAGTTGAGCTTTCCTCCTCCTGCTGTGCCTATAAACTCTAGCCATGAGTTGGAGCACCCATAGGAATCCCCTCATTTATTTCCCTTCTCTCAGGAATCACCGTCTTGTGCTGCCTTTTGCTCAATATCTGCAGGCTCCATTGTTTCAATATATTTTGCTGGTTTCCTAGCTGATTAAAGGCAGAAGGGTTAAGTCTGGTCCCCGTTATGTTGTCATGTGCAGAAGTAGAAGTTGTCTCTCTTACCTTTCATGAAGCTTTTAAAAAATGTATTTATCGGGCGCCTGGGTGGCTCAGTTGGTTAAGCGACTGCCTTCGGCTCGGGTCATGATCCTGGAGTCCCTGGATCGAGTCCTACATCAGGCTCCCTGCTCGGCGGGGAGCCTGCTTCTCCCTCTCCCGCTCCCCCCTGCTTGTGTTCCCTCTCTCGCTGTGTCTTTCTCTGTCAAATAAATAAATAAAATCTTAAAAAAAAAATGTATTTATCTTTTTGCTTATTATTTCCTGAGTTTCTTAAAAATAAAAATCTTTCTATTACTTGGTAAAATACAAATTATTTATCCTTTCTGATGGTTGAGTAATATTCCATTGTATATATGGACCACATCTTCTTTATCCATTCATCTGTTGAAGGGCATCTCGGCTCCTTCCACAGTTTAGCTATTGTGGACATTGCTGCTATGAACATTGGGGTGCAGGTGCCTCTTTTCACTACATCTGTGTCTTTGGGGTAAATGCCCAGTAGTGCAATTGCTGGGTCATAGGGTAGCTCTATTTTTAACTTTTTGAGGAACCTCCACACTTTTCCAAAGTGGCTATACCAACTTGCATTCCCACCAACAGTGTAAGAGGGTTCCCCTTTTGAACTGGAGGAGATTATGCTAAGTGAAATAAGTGAAGCAGAGAAAGTCAATTATATGTTTTCACTTACTTGTGGAACATAAGGAATAGCATGGAGGACATTAGGAGAAGGAAGGGAAAAAGGAAGGTGGGGGGAATCAGAAGGGGAGATGAACCATGAGAGACTATAGACTCCGGGAAAAAAACTGAGGGTTTTAGAGGGGAGCGGGGTGGGGGGTGGGTTTTAAGGAGGGCACATAGTGCATGGAGCCCTGGGTGTTATACGCAATGAATCATGGAACACTACATCAGAAACTAATGATGTAATGTATGGTGATTAACATAACATAATAAAATAGGAAAAAATGCAAAAAAAAAAAAACTAATGATGTACTGTATGGTGACTAACATAACAATAAAAAAATACGAATTATTATTATTTTTAAAAGATTTTATTTATTTATTTGACAGCGAGAGAGGGAACACAAGCAGGGGGAGTGATGGAGGGAGAAGCAGGCTTTCTGCAAAGCACGGAGCCTGATGCGGGGCCAATCCCAGGACCCTGGGATCATGACCTGAGCCGAAGGCAGATGCTTAACGACTGAGCCACTCAGGCGCCCCAGAAATACAAATTATTTTTAATTTGAAAAGAAAAAGCAGAGGGCGCCTGGGTGGCTCAGTTGGTTAAGCGACTGCCTTCGGCTCAGGTCATGATCCTGGAGTCCCGGGATCGAGTCCCGCATCGGGCTCCCTGCTCGGCAGGGAGCCTGCTTCTCCCTCTGACCCTTCCCCCTCTCATGTGCTCTCTGTCTCTCTCATTCTCTCTGTCTCAAATAAATAAATAAAATCTTTAAAAAAAAAAAAAAAAAAAAAAAAAGAAAAAGCAGAAGCAACAGCATCTTGGACATTAATATCAGCACCATAATATTCCGTGTTCTTGTAATTCATAAACGTAAAATCATATTATCTGATTCAGGAAACATAATTTTTTAAAATTAACTGTTTATTTCAAGGGTATCAGTTCTATTTAATTATCTTTTTTAAAAGAATGCTTGTGGGTTGCCTGGGTGGGCTCAGTCGGTTAAGTGTCTGCCTTACATGATCCCAGGGTCCTGGGATCGAGTTCCACATCGGGCTCCTTGCTCAGGGGGGGTCAGTTTCTCCCTCTCCCTCTGTGTGCTCTCTCAAGTAAATAAATAAAATCTTAAAAAAAAAAAAAAAAGAATGCTTGTAAGACTTGTGGTTTTTCTAATTATAGGCGATTGTGGAAAAATGTGACAGACTCTCTGAGGGAATCTGAAATTGATAAAGCCACAGAGCATAAACGCACCCTGGAAGAACGCCAGAGGACTGAAGAAAGGCATCGAACTGAAACAGGCACACCCTGGAAAACCAAATATTTTATTAAAGAGGTTTGTCCTACATGTCTTCAGACTAAAATTCATTATCTACTTAGTGAGAACTTTAGCTTACTAGGCTTTATTGAATTGTTATCACTTACACATCTTTATTTCTGAAACTAGTCCAGCTTAACCATGAGCTTTTTCATGAGCTTTTCACAATTTGCCAAAGTAAAATAGTTTAGTAGCAGTTCAGATGAAGTAGATTTTAGGATTAAATTGGTCAGAAACAAAAATGCTATAACAATCTCCAATCACAGTAATAGATTATACAATTTCTAATTTATTGCCTTTTGAACCACACTGAAACTCTGTGTTCACTTCCAGAGACCACCTTTTAGAGGGAGACATGAGAAACTTAATTAGCTACACAGTGGGTAGTGAAGTGGCTAGAATCTTTACAATGTTGAAGGAAAAAAGAATAAAGTGGGGTGTTTTGCCTTGAAAACCGAAAATTAGGACCATTTGTTGTAACCTTCTTCAGATATGTGTATGTTTTATCACGTAGAAATTTTTTATCAGTTTGTATAGCAGTCCTGAGGTATTCCATCCTACCAGGAATTTTGAGCTTAGCATAGGAAGGAATTGTACAACAATCAAAAATATCCAATAATAATAAGGGAATACATTTTATAGTAACGCGTCATTAGTCCTTTATGAGACCATGGCTTATGTGGAAGACTTTGATGCACTGATTTTGCAGCTGGACTAAATAATTTCTGGAGTCTTATCTAAATTTAAAAATTTTTGTTTTGTTTATTACTTTCTGGTAGAACTCAGAGTAAGGTGAATAGCGGACCAGAGCTGATACCAAGAAAAGTTTTCTTGTCACGGGCTCCTGGCTGGTTCAGTCAGAAGAGCATGCAACCCTTGATCTTGGGGTTGTGAATTCCAACCCACATTGGGTGGAGAGATTACTTAAAGAGAAAAATAGGAGAGGGGTGCTCCTGGGTGGCTCAGGTCATGGTCCCAAGGTCCTGGGATCGAGTCCTGCATTGGGCTCCCTATTTAGTGGCTAGTCAGCTTCCCACCTGCTGATGCTATCTCTTTTTTCTCTCTAAAAATAAATAAATAAAATCTTTTAAAGAAGGGGCACTTGGGTGGCTCAGTCGTTAAGCGCCTGCCTTGGGCTCAGGTCGTGATCCCGGAGTCCTGGGATCAAGCCCCGCATCGGGCTCCCTGCTGGGTGGAGAGCGTGCTTCTCCCTCTCCCATTCCTCCTGCTTGTGTTCCCTCTCTCGCTGTCTCTCTCTCTGTCAAACAAACAAACAAATAAATAAATAGAAAAAAAAAAGTTTTCTTGTCGATAGCCAAGTCTAAAGAAGCGCACTGAATTTTAATATTGGTCCATCAGGAAGGAATTTGCAAAAAGTAATTTGATCTTGATTTTTGCATAGTTATTAACCCTAAAAATCCATAGTTTATTATAGTAGCTTCATTACCTTCATTTTTCTAATCATTGAGTATCTATTAAAAATACTGGCCATTTTCATAGATTGAAATAATAAAGGGGGGGCGCCTGGGTGGCTCAGTTGGTAAAGCGACTGCCTTCGGCTCAGGTCATGATCCTGGAGTCCCTGGATCGAGTCCCGCATGGGGCTCCCTGCTCGGCAGGGAGTCTGCTTCTCCCTCTGACTCTCCCCCCTCTCATGTGCTCTCTGTCTCATTCTCTCTGTCAAATAAATAAATAAAATCTTAAAAAAAAAAAAAGAATAAAGGGAAAAGTACATATCTACTCTTTTTATCTGAAAAAATAAAACTTTGTAGTTTTATTCAAAGTTATAGTCCGGTAACTTTGGATTTTTTTCATTTCAAAGAAAGCAGATATACCAGGAGTAGATTCTAAGAGGAGAATTTCTAAGGGAGGAGCTCTGTAAATCATTAAAAGTGAACTCGGGGGGTCAAGAGCAGGGGCTATAATGGCTAAAAGATATAGGGGCGCCTGGCTAGCTCAGTCAGTAGAGCATGCAACTCTTGATCTCGGGGTTGTGAGTTTGAGGCCTACGTTGGGTGTAGAGATAGATTCCTTAAAAATAAAATCTTAAAAAGATACAATAAATGAAATTTTTAAAGATAGGCACCCTGATTCTTGTTAATAACATGACATGTAAAATTGCTACTTGTCATTTATTCTTGGACAGATATTATTAAGAGCCACTACCAGTCTAGCATTCAGTGATGTGATTAGTTGACATCTTTTTCAAAGAACAGTACTATAGGAATTGAGAATTATCAACCAGGTGAAAAACAACCTAATGGTTGCTATTATTTTTTTAAAGATTTTATTTATTTGAGAGAGGGAGCGAGCATGGGGGGAGCAGCAGACTCCCCACTGAGCAGGGAGCCTAACATGGGGCTCGATCCCAGGACCCGAGATCATGACCTGAGCCGAAGGCATACAACTTAACTGACTGAGCCACCCAGGTGCCCCTAATGATTGCTATTATTAAAGAAAAATTATTTTGATACTTATTAAAAACATCAAGGAAGTCTTCATTCAGGACTATTGTAAGAGGGATTGAACTCAACTCCAAATACAGGGACAAGTGGAAATGTGAGGGAGTGGGTGGAAAAGAGAATCTTGGTTAGATATCAAGGATGGGGGTGGGGAGAGAGGAACTTGATTAGATATCAAGGGTGGGAGAAGAGGAATTTCAGAATCAAGGATTTGGGGTGCGGGTGGTTCTTGGTAAACTGGCTTATCAGAATTCTTTGCTAAAATTGGGCTCAGTAGGCCATGGATGAGGTCTAGTCAAGAAGAGTGCTCAAAGTAGTCCGACTAAAATGCAGTCAAGGAGAGAATGAGTCCTTGTCATTAGGAGCCAAGTAATTACCGGCCTTAAGTCATTTTAGGAACAAGATAAAATATATATATATAAATTTTTAAGAATATTTTTAAATACAAATAAATTGAAGGAACTATGCATTAAGGACGGGTTGAGATCTGACTGACTTCACCTAGTCTATGAACACTGCATTCCAATCTGTGTCAAGTCCTGCGCCCCAGTATATGGCTTCATGCGTTTCTTTTCCTCACTTGGTCTTCCCCTGTTTCTAGTTCATTCTCTGACTCTAACCTTATCTCCTTGCGGTATCCTTCTGTTCACAGGAGCCAGGGAAAACTAATGGGAGTAGAGTCAGGGAAGAACTAGAAACACAGTACTCAGATACCAGAGATGCCAGTTGAGGTGGTGAGAACAGCTAGTACCTTGATGACCATTTCTTTGTGCTCTGCCTGCTTGGTGCCCATCATGCTGTGGGTGAGGCCAGTCTGCAGTGTCTCGGCAAAACTGGCAGAATTCCTACCAATGACTTCTGCAAATAAAGTGATCATTGGGCATCAACTAGGTGCCCCCAGACCAGAACTTCTCCCCTAATCCTAGCTAAACCACCGGCATTACTTAATGTCTTAAGCACAGAGATTTTTTTTTTTTTTCTGTCACAGAAGTTCTTGTTTTTAAATGTGAGAGTAGAATTCCATCTCAGTGAAGGTGTTGCTTCTAGTTTTGGTTACCAATTGTGAAAATACTAGAGGAATCGTTCTTTAATTTACTTTTCTACTTGTTTCAGGGAGACGGCTGGGTTTACCATAAACCCCTTTGGAAAATAATTCCAACAGCACAACCAGCAGAGTGATACACACTAAGACTCGACCAAATGAACTTCTTGCTCTGTTTACCCTAAACCCTCCCAGAACGGAGTCATTGCACTGAGTGACCTGCTTCCTGATTGCACAGACTGAATCTAGCTAAACACGAATGTACCTATTAAGGCACCGTAGAACTGCAGCAAGACCAAAGTGTTGAAGAAGCACGATGGGCCTCTCACCAACCTGTTCCTGTGACATGAGCAATATCATCTGAAAACCTTTCACGGGAATTATTAGATGATTAATCTTTTATCCAGTCCCTGCTCCTAAAGTTAAGTTTGAATCCCCTGTTTTTGCATGGGGGCAGCAGATACACACAACAGTGAGAACTCAGTGATTTTGATTTCTTTACAGTGAAAAGTGAAGTCTGTTTCAGAGTCCATGCTTTGCTTTCTGTCAGTAACTGAAGTATTCACTACTCTTACAAACAAACTAAGAGGAGGAGGACGATGACCCAGAAGTGGATTCAGCCATTGTGCCTGAAATCAGTGTTAAAAAAATCAAGCAGGTTGTAGTAACAAGGCATTCTGTTCCTTCAACGAGACTGTGTGCCTGTGTCTGAGGAGCTTCTCCATTATCCACCTCTGTTGGAACTCTCTTTTAAAAAGTATATTTATAAATTGATTAGAATTATAACCATGGAGAATTTTTTCTTCTGAGCATTTTAATATACTTGAAAACAACATTGACTTGAAAAATTTCAGAACATTTTTCAATACATAGTTTTATTAAATACTACACTCGAGAGACAATTTTTTTAAATGTGTTCATGTCAGTATGATGAGATTTGGGCCTTTCTCAAGAACTGAGGCATTAAAAAACATAGCAGACATTAAAGAATAAAACTGTTACTTTTTCCTTACCTTTTTTTCACTTGTAGGTTAATATCCAGTATTATGTGCTATCCCTCTGGATAAGTATGCTTCATCTTACCTCTGTTCACTCAAATTTAAAACAGCTATTCATATTTGTCAGTAATTCAGAAGTTATGTATGTGGCTGAGTGCATGTATGGTATGGTTCTCTTTTCAAGGAAACTCAGATGCTGAAGAAAGAATAAGAAATAAAAAGTTATCAGGAAGTTGTATTCAGGTACAAATTTTTTTTTTTTAATAAGTATTTTATTGAGGTTGAAGAATTGCTGGCAATTAAAAGGATAGTGCTAATTATGGCTTTCATCATTCATTCAAGTATTTATTGAGCACCTACTTACAGTGCTCAACACTTGTTACTGCAAGCTACCTTAATTTTCCAAGAGTGGTGCCTTACTCTGTTTCTTCTGATGTGGTCTTCCAATCAGTGTGTGTAACATACCTGTTATTCATCAGCCATGTAGGTGGCTGTATCTCTTGCATCATCATAAGAAGTTTAAGCTTTGTGCTCTGATAAATTGTGTTTTATTGAAGGGGTTAATAGGATGAAAACAGCAAAACAATTTTTTCAAGAAACTGTAAATTATAAGAAAATAACTGGTTTATGTACAACCATTTTAATAATTCCCTTGTTCATTTTTGCTGTGAAATGCACTGAAAAAATCTCAAAATGAGTTATAGTTCATGTGTTGGGAAGATTGACAAATAATAAAACTAGAGAACAATAATGCCTTTGTCTGTTCTATGAATGGAGACAAATAGAAAGTTTATATTTAGTAGAGTTAGCACCTTGTTCATTTGAGAGGGATGTTGATTTTTCTCTTTACATTCTTACTTTCATGAATCTCCTAGAGAGAAAAGGAAGTAAATTCAGTAAGAGTTTTTAAAAACTAAAATGTTTAAATATACTGGAAATAGAGCAAGAATGTAAAATTAAACTAGTGATTTTTGTTTTGTTCTTTGAACCATTTGAATACCCATTTATTTCTTTGATTTGTTGAGCCATTTTAAAAATTATTGAAATACAATTTTAAAAATTCTTCAGGAGGGGCGCCTGGGTGGCTCAGTCGTTAAGCGTCTGCCTTCGGCTCAGGTCATGGTCCCAGGGTCCTGGGGTCGAGCCCCGCATCGGGCTCCCTGCTCCGCGGGAAGCCTGCTTCTCCCTCTCCCGCTCCCCCTGCTTGTTTCCTCTCTCGCTGTGTCTCTCTGTCAAATAAATAAATAAAATCTTTAAAAAAAAAAAAAAAAAAGTAAAAATTCTTCAGGAAAACAATACACTTATGAGTAATTGAAAACTTCTCATGATATTGGGTTGCTTCTTTGATGAGAGTGAAATAATACTACTTTTGGGTGATTACCTTGTCTCTGTCTTCTTGACTTCCGACTGCAGCTTATCTACTAGAGAGAGCTAGAGGCCTTTTCTGTTTCATTTTTTTTATTCATACCTTGTTGATAATTGGCCAGAGAAATGAGTCTTGGTAGCAGTTGCTACTTATTTGTATCTTTTTCTTTTAGGTCAAAGTTTTAAAGGTGCACTTTTCCTCTGGCTACTAGGAATTACGTGTTAAGAAGTCCAAGACCAGAAGCGACAAAAAGACAAGGTTCTGGCCATGTATTTGGACTTCTTAACTGTTTTTTGTTGTTTTCGTTTTTGTTTTTGTTTTTATTGTGGTGATACCACCACCCTATACCTTCTGTCAAATATTTGTATTTAAGCTCCACAATCATATTCTAATTAATTGCATTTTGAATAGACAGTTTTTAAGCCCCAAAAAGTAATTTTTAGATTATCTACTGGGTGAGATATGGCATCTCTGTATCAATTCACTGTACTCTTCAGTTGTGACCAACATCACCTCTAATGCCTACTTGCAACCAAAAATAAGATGAAAAAAGTATTGAATTTCTCACTCCATAATCCTAGTACTAATACATTACTCTCAACTATAAATATCTGATACTTGATGAGCCAGCTTCTACAGATTAAGTCTTAAAGGATTTATTAATTAATTAGAAAAGCATGAAATTTTGTTTAAAATACTGCCTTAAGATGAAGGCCAACTTCTATTCAGTGTTTTTCCCCAGAGAAAGACAAATTGTTTTGACCACTCCAGCATCTATACTTGAGAAGGATTCCTTAGAGCTACTACAGTGACTGGAAGCTGAGTGATGATTCACCAGAGATAGTGGGAGAAGAAAGAGAAGAAGACTCTACCAGATGGGGATATAAAAGTTATATACATGAAAATGAAAATTCTAATAAAATATATATTCTAGTGACATAAAATCCCTCCTTGGTCCAAAAACCAAACTGCACAAGAAATTCTTACATATTACAAAGCATTTTCCTATGTTTTCACTATTTGATATTCACAGAAACACTGAGATTACAGTCAGGGATGGCTGTACCAACTTTGCAGATGAGGAAATTATTGAAAGTTTAGTGTTCGGGACGCCTGGGTGGCTCAGTCAGTTAAGCATCTGCCTTCAGCTCAGGTCATGATCCCAGGACCAGTGTCCTGGATCGAGTCCCCCATCGGTCTTCTTGCTCAGTGGGGAGCCTGCTTCTCCCTCTGTCTGCCGCTCCCCCTACTTGTGCTCTCTCTCTCTCTGACAAATAAAACAAAAAAAACAAAAAAAAAAGAAAGAAAAAGTTTAGTGCTCACTTCAGTTCACTTAGCTAGACCTTCAACAGACATCTGTTAAGTATTCCTTTGGGGCCGGATAGTACATTGGATTCCAACGTGACAAATAATATCCCTACCCTTACAGACTTAGATGAATGAAGAAACCAAAACCTAAATTCCCAGGAATAGGTTGTTGACATGGACAAGGCTAACTGGTCTTTCCAAACCCCAGAAAGGCACCATGGTACCTAGGTACTTTGGAAGGCAGTTGATCAATGAATTGAAAATGAAGGGTTGTGGGGGGGATGCGTCTGGCTCAGTCGATAGAACATGTGACTCTTGATCTTGGGGGTCATGAGTTCAAGCCCCACATTATATGTAGAGCTTTAAAAAATAATAAAAAATTTTTAAAAAGCAAGGGGTTTGGCTCAAAGTCTACATAAGAAGCCCCAAACAATGCAACTAGGTGATTAACCCTTGTTCCACCCTGTAAGACTGAAGAGATTGAACCAGAGAGATTTCCAGTTCAGGAACACAAGTTGATAAACTGAAAAGGAGGAACAAGTTGAAGTCTATATATTTAAGGATGAGAACATAAAGCCCCTTCCCCTGTCCCTTTCCCAAAATACTGGCAGTCAGGCTTGTACCTTCAGGCAAGAGATTAAAATATCCTTTGTGGTAGCACAACTCCAGAAGAAAGTCCTACAGATATATTTGGAGGGTCCACCAACAAAAAAATTCTCCCCCAACAACCCTGTTAATTAAAGCCAAGTCAGCAACTCCTACAGCATAAGCCTCCACCCCTTCCCCAAGAAACTACACACATCCATCCTCCCACCAACACATTGTATATATAGACAATTACATCTCATTTTAACAGCTAATGATCAGCAGACATTTGAGGAAAGATTCCAACGTGAATAAAAAAGGGATCAAACAGGAAAAAAAATTGAGGAAACAATTTGGGAAATAACTTCAGAAAAAAATAAATCTTCAGACCAGAGCAGATGATCTTACTTCTATGAAACATGAGCAAAATGCTATCTTTTTTTTAAAAAAGATTTTATTTTATTTACTTTTATTTAAAGTAGGTTCCACACCCAGCATGGAGCCCAGTGCAGGGCTTGAACTCACAACCATGAGATCAAGGCCTGAGCTGAGATCAAGAATTGGATGCTTAACCACTGAGCCACCCAGGCACCCCTCAAAATACTATCTTTAAAATGGACTGTTCAGGAAATAAGAACAGGTCTTGGAAATTAAAAATATGATGGTTCAAATTAATCACTCAATAGAAGTTCTAGAAGATAAGAAAAAGCTCTTGACAAATAGAACAAAAGGACAAAAGATGGACAATAGAAGAGAAATATGAAAATTAGAGCAATACAGGAAGTCTAACATACAGCTAGTGACTAGGATTCAAGGAATTAAAAAGCAATGGAAGGAAAAATAGTGAAAAATACATACATATATATGTAGAAGTTTCCCAGACTGGATAACATGAATCAAAATGAAAATGCCATGAATATCTTACACAGTAAGGGAAAAATAAAAGCCCAGGGGCGTCTGATTGACTCAGTTGGTAGAGTAGGCGACTCTTGATCTCAAGTTTGTGAGTTCAAGTCCCACGTTGGGCATGGAGCCTACTGGGGGGGAAAAAAAGGGCCAAACCAAAGCACATCATTATGGAATTTCTTAACACTAAGGATAAAGAGAAGATTCTAAAAACAACAGCATCAGCCTTCTCAACATCACTGAAAGCTAAAAAGCAAAAGGGAAATACCTCCAATTTTGCCTAGAATTTTATCCCCAGCCAAAAGACGAATCCGACATGCAATTTTAAAACAATTTTGTCCTAGCTGTTCCTTTTCTGGAAGCTATTAAAAGCACATGCTTCAGCAACACATCAGAGAAGAGAGAAAGGCAGGAATTGGAAAAGATACAAAACCAAGAAAAAGAGGCTCCAACAGAGGAAAGAGTCAGAGAGGCATCCACTTTCCAATATCTGGGTAGTCTCCCAGGAACTAGCTCCTCCAACACCTGTTTTATGTGTGGACAACACTGACTTTAGCAAGTCCTTTGTACCAAAATCTGTCCCCATTCTAATGGAGTTCCTATAAGATGAGAATGTTTTCCCTTGCATATAGCAATACTAAATATCTTTGAATATCAGTTCTCCCAATTATCCTATTCTGAGGTTACTCAGCTGTGTTTCATATGGTGGGTCTCCATCTTATGATCAGTTTCCTGAGAATATACCATGTATCAATGTTATGTGGACTACTCAGAAAGGGCCAGAATATTGCAAGTGGAGTCTTGTTTTAGAAACTATATGTCTTTTTTTTTTCTTTTTAACAGCTTTGTTATTGTGCAATGTACTTAAACTACACATTTTTAAGTATACAATTTTATAAGTTTTGATATGTGTGTAGTCCCATGAAACATCACCACTATCATGATAATGAGAATATTTATCATTTTTAAGAGTCTGCTCTTGCCTCTTTGTAATCTCTCCTTCCCACCTTCCCCTCTCTCTACTCCTGTCCCATACCCAGGAAATATTGGTGTCCCAAGGCTGCCATAATAATTACATAAGCTGATGACTTAAAACAACAGAAGTTTATTCTCTCACAGTTCTGGGGGCCAGAAGTCTGAAATCGAGGTGTCAGCATGGTCATGCTCTCTAGAGGCTCTAGGGGATGATAATCCATTCTTTGCTTCTTCCAGCTTCTGGTATCTTTTGGCATTCTTTGATTTGTGGCCAGTTACTCCAATCTCTGCCTCTGTGGTCACATTTTGTCCTCTTCTCAGGGTCTGCCTCTCTTCTGTCTCAAATCTTCCTCTGCCTTCCTCTTACGAGGACACTTGACTTAAATTTAAATCCCACCTGGATAATCCAGAATGATCTCCTCATCTCAAGATCCTTAATTATATCTGCAAAGACCCTTTTTCCAAGCAAATAACATCCATGTCTTCTGGGAATTGGGATGTGGACATATCTTTTGGAGGCCACCATCATTCAATCCACTCCACCACTAATCTGCTTTATGTCATTTGTTTGCATTCTCTAGAATAAAGGGAATCAAACAGTATGGTCCGTTTTGACTTATTTCATTTAGCATAATTATTTTGCTTCTTATTCATGTGGTTTCATGTATGAGTAGTTCATTCCTTTCTATTGCTGAATAGTCATTCATTGTTTGGATTATACCACAATTTGTTTATTCATTTACCAGTTGATAGACATTTGGGTTGTTTTCAGTTTGGGGCTAGTACATATACAGCTGCTGTGAAATTCTTGTGCAAGTCTTTGTATGGACATATGCTTTCATTTATCTTGGGTAAATATGTAGGAATGGAATGGTAAACATATGTTTTTAACTTTTTAAGAAATTGCAAGTAGGTTTTTCAAAATGGTTGTACCACTTGACACTCCCACCAGCAGTGCCTATGGGTTCCAGGTGTGTCACGTCACTGGCAACACTTGATATGGACAGTCTTTCTGATTTTTGCTATTCTAATAGGTGTATCATGGTAGTTCCTTACGGTGTTAATTTGTACAAGCCTAATGGTTAGTGATGCAGAATATCTTTTCATGTGCTTATATGCCACCTGTATACCTTCTTTGGTGACATGTTTGTTCAGATCTTTGCCCATATTTTCATTAGGTTGTTTTCTTATTGAGATTTGAGATTTCTTTATATATTCTGGATACAAGCCTTTTACATTTGGTTTGTAATTTCTCCTGTCTGTGGCTTCATTCTTTGAACAGTGTCTTTCAAAATAGCAGATGTTCTGGGTGCCTGGGTGGCTCAGTCGTTAAGCGTTTGCCTTCAGCTCAGGTCATGATCCCAGGGTCCTGGGATCGAGCCCCGCATCGGGCTCCCTGCTCTGCGGGAAGCCTGCTTCTCCCTCTCCCACTCCCCCTGCTTGTGTTCCCTCTCTTGCTGTGTCTCTCTCTGTCAAATAAATAAATAAAATCTTAAAAAAAAAAAACAAATAGCAGATGTTCTTAATTTTGATAAAGTCCAATTTATCAATTTTTTTTTATGGATCATGGTTTTGGTGTCATCTCTAAGATCTGTCTAACCCAAGGTCACAAATATTTTCTCCTATATTTTCTCAGAAATTTCATAGTTTAAGCACCTACATTTAGGCATATAGTCCATTTTGAGTTAGTTTTTTATTGAATATGTGCAAAATATGTCTCAAAAATTTTTTGGTTTTGTTTTGTTTTTCTACAGTGGATAGCCAGTTCTTTCCAGCACCATTTATTTAAAAGACTGTCCTTTACACTAAAGAGATACACGCACCCCTATGTTCACTGCAGCATTATTTACAATAGCGAAAATATGGAAAAAACCTAAATGTCCATCTCTAGTTGAATGTATAAAGGTTAGACAGAAAAAGACAAATATCATATGATTTCACTTATATCTAAGAAACAAAACAAATGAACAAATGAAGCAGAAACAGACTCATAGACACGGGAAACAAACTGATGGTTGCCAGAAGGAGAAAAGGTTGGGAGGTGGGTGAAGTAGGTGAAGGGGATTAAGAGATATAAACTTCCAGTTATCAAATAAATAAGTCATGGGGATGAAATGTACAGCATAGGGAATATAGTCAGTAATATTATAATACCTTTGTACGGAGACAGATGGTAACTAGACTTATTGTGGGGATAATTTCATAATGTATAAAAATAATGAATCAGTAAATTAAAAGATTTATAAAACATAACTTATTTGCAAAATTATTAAAGTAATGACAATACAAAGCTTAATTAAATAACTTAAATAACAAAAAAATAAATAAATCAGGGGATGCCTGCGTGGCTCAGTCACTTAAGCATCTGCCTTCAGCTCAGGTCATGATCCCAGGGTCCTAAGATCAAGTCCCACATCGGGCTCCCTGCTCAGTAGGGAGCCTATTTCTCCCTCTGCCTGCCACTCCCCCTGCTTGTTCTCTCTCTCTCTCTCTCTGACAAATAAATAAATAAAAATTAAAATAATCAGTATGATGAACACCTGAAACTAATAGGATATTGTATATCAATTATACTTCAATAAAAAAATAAATAAAAAACTAGCCTTTGTCTATTGAATTGCCTTTACACCTTTGTCTAAAATCAACTGATCATAAACGTATGGGTCGAGTATGGACCCTATTTTGTTATATCAAATTGGTTTGTCTCTCTTTATATCAACACTGCATTGTCTTGATTACTGTAACTTCATAATCTTAGAATCAGATAGTATAACTCTTCCAACTTTGTTCTTTTTCAAAGTTGTTTTGGCTATTCTAGTTTGCTTTTCCATATAAATCTTAGGATAAGCTTGTCAATTTCTACAAAAAAAGCCTGCTGGGATTTTGTTGCGATTTAACTGAATCCATAGGTCAATTGGGGAGAATGACGTCTTACCAATATTGTGTCTTCTGAACCATGAACACAGCTCTGCTTATTTCAGTCTTCTTTAATTTCTCTTAGCAATATCTTGTGGTTTTTATTATGCAGGTTTACATATCTTATATCAGAGTTATCTCTAAGTGTTTCATATTTTTAATTTTATAAATGACATTTTAAAACATTTTCAGTTTTTAATTGTTTGTTGCTAATATATACAAGAAGTACAATTTATTTTTGTATACTGAGCTTGTATCCTACAGCCTAGCTTAACTCATTACCCCTAGTTTTTCTGTAGATTCCTTGTGATTTTCTACATAGAAGTTCTTAACATCTTTAAATAAAGACAGTTTTATTCTTCTTTTCTAATCTGAATGCCTTATTTATTTTTCTTGCTTTATTGCATTGGTTAGAACCTCCAGTACAAAATGAAGTAGAAGTGGAAAGAGCAGACATCTTGCCTTGTTTCTGATCTTAGGGCAAAGCAGTCTTTAATAAGTATGATGTAGATTTTTTGTAGAAACTCTATCAATTTGAGGAAGGTCCTTTCAATTCCTACTTTGCTGAGAGTTTTTAATCAGGTTGGATGGTTATTGTTGCCTAAGTTTGCATCTGAATTTGGAAGCCATCTGGTCAATTGTTTATTAAATGTATAATCAATTAAAAACCTCATGGTCTTAATCCTCCTTATGGCTAAATCACAAAGCATTATTGAAGGGTAGGCTTAGTAGAATTTGAAGCCTAAAGACCCCTTCTTAATTTTTGGTTCTGCTATTTACTGTTTGTGAGACAATAGTCAAGTCATCTGACCTAGCTCTAAGACTCAGTTTCCTTATATTTAAATCAGTAATAACAAGGTAATGTTAACAACCATGCAGGATTGGCACTTGCCTGAACCTGAGAGAGCATCTTCTTAAATTGTGTGCCCTAAGTACTTTGCTTGCCTTATCCTAGTTCTGGCCCTACATTATGATGTTCAATTCACTGTGTTCCTGGAAGTCACAGTATTCTCCAGTACTGTCATTCTGAACCAAGTTCTCACTCTGAGAGACCTGGATTTTTCTGAAATGACATAGTGGAAAAAATTCTACATATATAATTTCAAATTCCTTGAACCTGAATTGACATTTCAACTCTTTTAATAGCTGTGGAAAAGAAAACAAACAAACAGTATTTTGAATTAAAAAAAAAAATAGCTGTGGGATCTTGGGCAAATTATTTAACTTTTCTGAACCTTACTTTCACAAACTGTAAAATGAATAATAATACCTATTTTACCTACCTTATATAAGGTGTTTTGAAGCTCAGCATGATGATGGATGGATAAACGCTTTAACTGCAAATCATCTCTCAAATATATAAAGTATTAGCGTGCCAACTGTGAGAGCAGATCACTGGTAAAAGCTTGATGAATTCCTGCAAAGCCCAGACATGCGGAAGCAATGACACAGAAGTGTTCCAAGTCTCCAAATTTATTGAGCCCTTTCCTTCCTTTGGTGCATAATGAATCACTGGTGAATCACTCAGTCAATCACAAACATATTCAAAGGACTAAGTAGAGGACTGGTTGGCTCTGCCTTAGGCCAAAAATCGCATCTCAGAGTGAGCAACTTTCACTTAATTTTCAAAGGAATTTCATTTCATTCAAAGTCTCTTTGATCAAAGTTTAATTTATCAACAATAAAGTATATGTACCTTCAGTGTACAATTCAGTGAGTTTTGACAATCATATATACCCATGTAATACCCACATCAAATCAAGATATAGAACTTTTCCCTTAACTCAGAAAGTTCTCTCAGGCCCCTCTGCAGTCAAATCTACCACCATCCCAGAGGTAACTGTTCTCATTTCTATCATAGAATGTTAGTTTTGCTTATCTTGGACTTCATACAATGGAATCATACAGAATGTACTCTTTGAAAAATTTTATTTTTGTTATATTAAGATTCTAGTTAAACAGGGCTCAGAGCTAGGGTATTCATGTTCCCTTGGCTATTTAAAAGCAGAGGTAACTTGAGATTTTTATTTCCATTCACAGTTGTTATAACAGTTACTCTCTTTTTTTTCCTTAAGATCCACTTATTTATTTTAGAGAGAGCACTGGAGAGCTGGGGTAGAGACAAAGGAAGAGGAGAGAAGCAGACTCCCTACTGAGCGCGGAGCCTGAGGGCTTGATCTCACAGCCCTGAGATGACCTGAGCCCTGAGCCAAAATCAAGAGTGGAACATTTAACCAACTGAGCCACCCAGGTACCTCACAGTTACTTTCCGATTGTCCTGGTTTTCGGAATTACCCTGAAGTACAATAAAAGAGTGAGTACTTAAGCAGGGAGTCAGGAATCTTGGGTTTCAATCTTTGCTTCATTACTTTGGGCAAGCTCTTAGCTGTGAGGTCTGGCCCATAAGAATTTTTAACATTTTATCATTTTAATCAAGTTTACTGTTAAAAATAAGCATATTTCTCTTAAACATTTGAAACTAAATTTTCTGTTTAGGTGAGCTTTGGGGAAAGTTATACTTATTCCCTTTAGACCCATTCTACTGAGCTCAAGACATTTAGATAGCCTATGTTGTATGTAGCTTATTCCAAATTGGGATGATACGGTGCAGCCCAGATATCAGGCTGAAACACTTCTAAAAACAAGTAATTCCAATTCTGGAAAAATCCTATCATGGCTGATTCAAGGTAGGAAAGCAAGGGACTGGAGATGAGAAGCTGAAGGCTGACTTACTTTTTACTGTATACCTGTTTGTGCTGCTTAATTTCTGTACTAAGTACATGTATTAATTTTTCAATTTTTGGGGGGAGAGGGTCAAAAGGAGAGGGAGAGAGAGAATCTTAAGCAGGCTCTGCACCAGCACCCAAAGTAGGGCTCCATCTCACGAACCTGAGATCATGACCTGAGCCCAAATCAAGAGTCAGACACTCAGCTGACTGAACCACTCAGGCGCCCATAATTTTTCAAAATTTTTATTATTTTTTAAAGATTTTATTTGTCAGAGAGAGAGGGAGAAAGCGTACAAGCACGGGGAGTGGCAGGCAGAGAGAGAAGCAGGCTCCCCGCTGAGCAGACAGCCGGATGTGGGACTCGATCCCATGACCCTGGGATCATGACCCGAGCCGAAGGCAGACACTTAACCAACTGAGCCATCCAGGTGTCCCAAAATTTTTAAATAAAATTAAGAAGTGGAGGTGAATTGAAGTGTACAGCTGAATATGAATTCCGAGGCCAAAAGGAGAGATGTGTCCTATATAATTCAATTATTATAACTGATAACCAGCGAGCCTGGACCATGCCTGATGGCTGAGCTTAAATGGATCATTTCCTGCCATTCCTTTTCTGCCCCTACCCACCTCTCCACCATTTTCCAATATGACTCACCCTCGTACTCCAGGACATGATAATGTCACGTTTGCCCAAAATAGATGTTTCATGCCTTAGTGCTTCTCTCCACAGTACTTCTGTGGCCTTTAACCCCCCACGCATTCCACCTCTTGACCCAGGTAAATTCTTCCCTCTTCCTTCTCTCACGACCATCCCTGTTTGGATGAGGGCTCCTCCTCTGTGTTTCTATGCTTATTACATAATATCGTAATTGCTTTTTTCTTTCAAATAGCTAGATTTTTCATTGTAAAAGTAACTGATGCTCATTGTAACATTTCAAATGATAGGGATGTGTATATCTAAAAAGAACTTTCCTCCCGCTGACCCCCATTCCACTTGGAAGGGTACCAAAGGGTGACTTTCCATACTTTAGTAAAAATTATTGAAGCAGTACTTGAATTTATTTCCCTTTGTAAGATTCAAATCACAGGAGTTTATAAAGGAGCGCTCCCCTTGGATTTTTGCCTTCACTTTCCTTGCCCAAATCATTAATGGTGTGCTGGGTAGCCTTCCAGTCCCTCTTTCTATCCATTTCATATAAATGCACATGTGTACGTGTGGCAGATACTAAAACACCAGAACTCAAAGTGCTCTCACTACTAGATCTTCCCTTCCTTTTCCTCTGTGCCCTGCTTTAAGGGGGGTTCTTTGTTGTTCAGAGCAAGGTTATGAGCAGAGATGTCGATTAAAGAAGATGAGAGAAGCAAAAGATTTCTCTGCATAAGAAAGATCTTGGAGCCATCCTGAGAAGGAAAGAAAAGATCTGGAGGTGGGGAGTAAAGGGGGAAACCTGAATGAGCAGGGAGTTTTGAGGGAAGGGGGCAAGGGGAAAAAAAGGGGAGCAGTTGCTTCAAGGAGTAGGACACTGGGGAGATGTAGATATGTAAAGAGAATTTTTAGCAAGTTTTAATATAATTTAACATAATTCCTCATTTACTATCTCAAGAGACTTTCGGTAAGAGTCACTGTTAGGTTTTAAGGCTTTGGGGAGTCATATGTGTGTTTCTCGTGAAAGTATCTATAGGTCCACACCGGATCTGGGGGTGGAGTGAATCTCCCCTGAAGCACCTGGGCTGCATAGAGTAAGTTTGTGGAAAATCAAGGAACAAATTCAGGACACTGTAAGGAAGGGAAGGAGAAGTAGGAATGAAAGCTGGTCACTCCCAAGTAATATCTAACTCCCATTATCTCAGCCTTAACAAAGTGTGCCGGTTGACAGAGCCTGCCCACATGTACAGAGCTTTTTCAAAATCCTAAATTTAAGTAGTGCCTGGGAGGCTCAGTCAGTTGAGTGTCTGACTCTTGATTTTGGCTCAGGTCACGGTCTCAGGGTTGTAAAATCGAGCCCCACGTCAGGCTATGCACTCAGTGCAGAGTCTGCTTGAGGTTCACCAAAATTCTAGATTTAAATTACTGAAATATTAATGAATAACTAAGGATCATCAGACAGCTTCAGAAGGCTCCAAAGAGAAAACAACAAACTTAAAAACAATGACCTAGGAGGAAACAGGAATAACAAACAGGGGAAAAAAGCAAAGAGGTAAAAGGTTCTGGCCAGTTACCTTGGAGATTCAAAACAATATTGCGTACATAAAACGTGAACAGGTATCTATGGGTATCATCTATGAAAAAGAAACCATCAGAGAATAAGAACTTTTGCTCAAGCCAGAGGCCTGCAAATCTCTGAGTCTCCTTCTTTCTTACCTCTAGTGTCCAATGTGACAAGTCCTACCAACTCTGCCTTAGGAATGGCCCTCATCAGTTCTTGTCCAAACTACTGTTCTATCCTCTACAGTACAGTCCTAGTAATCTGTAAAAATCTCCCCTCCTTAAAAACCTCTGGTGGATGGGGGCGCCTGGGTGGGTCAGATGGTTGGGCATCTGCCTTTGGCTCGGTTCATGGTCTCAGGGTTCTGGGATCGAGCCCCACATCGGGCTCCCTGCTCAACAGGGAGTCTGCTTCTCCCTTCTCCCTCTGCCTCTCCCCCTGCTTGTGCTCTCTCTCTCTCAAATGAATGAATAAAATCTTAAAACAAAAAAACAGAAAAACCCCTCTGGTGGCTCCTGATTTCCCATGGGATAAAATCCAGACTCCATAGTCAGGTTTACAAAACTCATTATATCCAGTCTCCCCATCTAGACTTACCACCCCATCCTCTTCTCCCAGAAGCCTGCGTTTCTCCACACTGAACTCCTCCCAGTTCTCTGAACAAGACTTGCCCTTTCCAGCCCCTAGAGCCATAGCAGAAAGCTCTTCTGGCTTCCCTGCCAGGCAATCTCCTGCCCAGCAGTCAACACCCAGCCCGGTTTTCCCTGTAATCCCAAACAGGATTCTGCTCCCGCCCTCGGGGCCCTCATTAGCACTCTCCTTGAGCCTCTGTTCAGGGACTGGGTAGGTGCTCCATGCCATCACTCAGGATGATCGAACATGGCAGCAGGCTGCTTGGCCATGTCCCCAGCCACCTCACCCCTACTCAAGTGGAAAAGAAAAACTCCTCCTTCCACATTTCCTCCAGAAGGAAATGCCTTCTTTGATGAGCTCCGCTAGCCTTCAGAAGAAGCTGAGTCAGGTACTCTGGGCCTCTTATTAAAAAACAGGCACCCCTTGGACGCCTGGGGGTCTCCGTCAGTTAAGCGCCTGCCTTCATTCAGCTCAGGTCATGATCTCGGGGTCCTGGGATCGAGCCCCGCGTCGGGCTCCCTGCTCAGTGGGAAGCCTGCTTCTCCTCCTCCTCTGCCTGCCACTCTGCCTGCTTGTGTTCTCTCTCTCTCTCAAATAAATAAATAAAATCTTAAAAAAAAAAAAAAACAGGCCCCAAATGGAGTCACTTGTCCGGATCAGCAAACCAAGACTTTGTACCTAACCTAATTGCAGTTTAGTCTCTCCCAGGAATGTGACCTTTAACCAGTCAAACTGGAATTTCCCGGTCAGCAGTAGTAGGTAATCTGCCTGAAAGACCCCCACCTTTCCCCCAAAGGGAGGTGACCGTGCCTGAAATAATACACCTGTCTTCCTCTTTCTGCCTCTAGAAGCTTTCCATTTCGTGTAGCTCTTTGGAGCTCCTTTCTGTTTGCTAGATGGGATGCTGCCCGATTCATGAATCATTGAATAAAGCCAATTTGATCTTTAGATTTACTCAGCTGAGTTTTGTTTTTAACACCCTCAGTCCAAGTTTGGGGCAAGAGCTCTGTCCTGACCACTGCTCTGCTACTAACCAGTTGTTGGTAGTAACTGTGGGCACGTTAACTAACTTTGCTGAGCTTCACTGTCCTTATCAGGAAAATGAGGGCATTGGATGAGAGGACCTCTGAGGTAATACCTCACTTGTGATCTCCAGTTTTGGGTTATTTACAAAGGGAAAATCCCAAGAGTGGAAAAAAGCCCTCCATTCCCCATTCACCTCAGGGCCGGTGGCTGAAGTTGGTGGTTTCTGGAGTTAATCAGCTGACTCAGACCTTTGCGGCTTCCGCACTTTTCCTACCTAACCAAGGGGAGGGGCGAGTAGGGTGAGGTGGCTCAGAGCCGCCTGCTCTGACCCATCAGCTAGGCGTGGCTGCAGAAAGGGACACGGTGACTGCCTGCTGCTGGCCTCTCCCAAGGGCTGCCTCCTCTCTCTGGAGGAATTGATTGGCACACAGGGACCAAGCTGGGTCCTCACGGTACCAAGCCCACCGAGGAGGGGGGAGGAGAGAAGGGCCCATGCTGGCTTTGTGGAAGGGATGCTGAGGAGGCAGCACTGGCCACAGTCCCACTGCACCCATTCTCCCCTACCCTCTCCCCTGCAGTTTTGAGGAGAATTCAGGTATGAGGAGGTGTCTGCGGAGGCTGGAGGGGGAGCTACAGTGGGCAGGAGGCCAGGAGCCTGACTGGCTTTAATAAGTAAAAATGCAGCTGGTTATTATGTGTTTGCTTGTTTTCTTCTGTACGCAGCATTTTAGGCAGCCCTAGTTTTCAAAGATCAGGTGGTCTGATAGCTTATGAATATCAAAGAAAACCTTCCATTTCTAGAGTCATTTGCCAGGCTCTTCTGAGCTTGCAAAATATCCTATTTACCCTGTAGATAGGCTGTTACTCATATGTAGGATATTAGCTGATGGGCACCATAAGACTCACGCCAAAATGCCTTGGCCAATGACCTGCCACAGGGCTCCCTCCCAGCCTATCTGGTTTCCGTTTGCTACTTGTAAACAACTACTTGCTTCAGAAGACCTTTATCAAAGTGCATTTAAATTATCTGAGAGGGGAGAGGTATTTTTTTTTTCAAGATTTTATTTTTGAGTAATCTCTACATCCAATGTGGGACTCGAATTTACAACCCCGAAATCAAGAGTCACATGCTCTACTGACTGAGCCAGTCTGGTGCCATGGGGAGAAATATTTTCATGATTTTTAGCTGTGGAAGATTCTAGTGCCCCACTTGCTGTAGAATTTTCTGGAGGTTTCTCAAGCCATAGTGGTTTAGGGTATGGTTCTGCAGGTTTTGCATGTATATTCCAGTCTTCTCCATGGGCATACAGCCATGAATCAGTTTAGATGATCACCCTGGCAGACAATGAGATTGCCTGGGCAGGTGTCTAATAAATATTTATTGCATGTTTAGTTGAATAGATTGGAGCTTCGCTACGTCAGTCACGGCTCTGTGCTGCATAGAACAGAAACCAACACTAGTCACATCGAGCAAATAGAGAAAATCCTGGAAGGATATCCGAAACTCACAGAATTAAGGCAGGTGATCTAGAAAGTTGTAGAATCAGGGTAGCTCTGGAGTCTTGGCACAGAGCCTACAGGAAATTCACAGCTTGGGGGCCATACTGGCCCGATGATGGCTCTAATCTCCAACATCTCCTCTGACCCAAGATTCAAAGTTCTGGGACTTTCAGGGTCTGAATGGCTGAATTGAGATAATTTGCCCATGGGTAATAAAAGAAGGATCTGAGCTCTTCAGTTGCAGTGAGAGGCTGCAATTAAAGGAACATACTAAGACTTGGTCGCCAAAGGAGGCCTCACACAATGGGGAATTTGCCAGAAAGGAAGAAGGTAATATTAGTGGGAAGGGGGCAAGTTAGATATTACACTGTGAACAAGGACAGATGTCATCTACACTGACACTAAAATGAGAGATGAGGTGGGGCTGGGGCTGGTTGCTGGTCAAGGTTGAGGGAGAAGAAGGTTGTAGTTTTGGAGGAAGGAGAAGAACATGACTTTCAGAGACCATGGGTGGCCAGCAAGATAGCAGTAGAATCCTGGGGAGGGGATAACAGAACCTGGATGGTGAGGTGCAGAGAACAGGTGTTTCGTGGTGTTCTTAGGCTAACACAGGAGCTCAATACATATTTGTTAAATTCATAACAAAGTGGAAATGTACATCATGCTATTCAGATACGAGACTGAAGTTCCTCTGGCTGGATGAGGTGGGGAGTATGTCCCCACAGAGGTTGACTCATCCTTAAAGCCAGCCTGGCTAGTCATCCCTCCTCCTGAGAACTTTCCCATTCACTCTGGAGCAAATAACCTCAAGCCCTCCCTCAGTAAGGGGTGTGTGTGTGTGTGGGGGGGGGGGTGGATATCCTTACTCTATCTGAATCTGAAAAATAGGGAGCATCTGTATCTAAAATGTCTATAGCGTTAGCATTGGATTTTCCCAGACTTTAGCTGGACTAGAGTAACTTTGCCTTTATCTTCCAAGGAAATATACTTCTACCTCTAGGTTATCAGGTGAGGACTCAAACCTCAATTTCTGCCAATTATTTTCCTCCTTTTCCAGAAGAGTCTCTCTTCTTCCTCTCCTTCATGCAAAGCAGCATGGCCCAAATGCATGGATTCTGATGTTCTATAAATTTGGGTTTGAATCTCAGCTCTTCCCTTTATTTGATGGCTGTGTGACCTTGTCAGATGTTACCAAACCTGCTTCATCCTCTGTGAAATGGGGAAAATAATGCTTGTCTTGCAAGAGGCATCATGAAAATGTATGTTGAAGTGCCACATATATAAAAAAACTGCAGGGTGGGGGTGCCTGGCTGGCTCAGTCGGTAGAACATGTGACTCTTGATCTCAGGGTCATAAGTTCAAGCCCTATGTTGGGCAAAGAGCTTACTTAAAAATAAAATAAAATAAGATAAAAATTAAAAAATGCTTGAATTAAAAAAAACTACAACAACACTACATGGCAGGTGGTCCAAAAGATGGACAAGAAGTTGCAGATACCACCTCTTCTCCTACCCTGGGCTATTTGTTTATTTATTTATTTATTAAAGATTTTATTCATTTGACAGAGAGAGACACAGTGAGAGAGGGAACACAAGCAGAGGGCGTGGGAGAGGGAGAAGCAGGCTCTCCACCGAGCAGGGAGCCCTATGTGAGGCTTGCTGTGGGGCTCGATGTGGGGCTCAATGTGGGGCTCGATCCCAGGACCCTGGGACATGACCGAAGCCGAAGGTAGAAGCTTAACGACTGAGCCACACAGGCGCCCCTACCCCGGGCTTTTTAAAGACTAGTTATTGTCTCTTTATCAAAAAGAGTGTTAGCTTTTGGCAGGCCCAAGGGTGAGACATATTATCTAGTGGATACAAATAATAATTTTTGAGAAATATGGTATTATATAATAGAGCAGAAATAATTCCTCAGGCACTATCAAAGCTTAGATAAAAATCTCTTAAAATCTCCCAATTCCTATTTAGCTTAAGGAACTAACAGGTCAGGTACACAAAGATGTTATGTAGAGGATGGTCATTGCAGTTTTTTTTTTTTTTAATTTTTATTTATTTATTTGACAGAGAGAGAGATAGCGAGAGCAGGAACACAAGCAGGAGGAGTGGGAGAGGGAGAAGCAGGCTTCCTGCCGAGCAGGGAGCCCGATGTGGGACTCGATCCCAGGACCCTGGGATCATGACCTGAGCCGAAGGCAGATGCTTAATGACTGAGCCACCCAGGCGCCCTGCAGTTTTGTTTCTAAAAGTAAAGTTTGAGAACAACTTAAATTGTAACTATAGAAGGACGCCTGGCTGGCTCAGTCAGTGGAGCATGCAACTCTTGATCTCAGGGTTGCAAGTTTGAGGCCCATGCTGGGTGTAGAGATTACTTAAAAATAAAATCTTGGGGTGCTTGGGTGGCTCAGTTGGTTAAGCGTCTGCCTTCGGCTCAGCTCATGATCCAGGGGTCTTGTGATAGAGCCCTGCCCCTCGTCAGGCTCCTGCTCAGTGGGGAGTCTGCTTCTCCCTCTTCCTCTCCCTCTGCCCCTCTCCCCCTGCTCATGTTCTCTCTCTCTCTGTCTCAAATAAATAAAATCTTTTAAAAAAGTAAAATCTTAAAAAATTATAACCATAGAGGATTATGAGATTAAATATAGTAATTTTCTTCGTTTATTTTTTTAGTAATCTCTACACCTGACATGGGGCTCAAACTTAACAGCCCTGAGATCAAGAGTTGCATGCTCTTCCAAATGAGCCAGACAGATGTCCCAAATTATGGTAATTTTTTACAATAAAACTGTATAGTCTTTAAGAAGATTCTGTAGAAATATATTTAATCACATGGAAAGGTGTTCTTGCTGTATTAAGTGAATTAATTATTATGACATTATAGTATGATTCTATTTTTATTATATATGTATAATATTTGAAGGGATATATGTTAAATGTTAGTGCTTATCTTTGGGTGTGGAAGTATGGAGATTTTATATTATTTTTATTCATAACTATTTTCTAATTTTCCCATAATGAACATGTATTATAGGTATATATAAGAAGGGGAAATGATCATCTAATCCTTTTTGCCCTGATTTTAGACTCTTCAAGCACCCTTTTGTTTTTCCAAATTTGGTTTCTTCAAGGCTATCTCTTAAGAAAATATAGGGACAAAGTTATATCTAGCTAACTTATAATTAATATCAAAGGCAGTCTTGAATTTTTTTTTCCACAAAAAAGGAGGTGTGAATTGTAAAAGGTGGGGGGCAACTTTCCCTTTATCCTTCTAGATTCTTTTGGCTGGTCTGTTAATTAAATTGACATAAGACAGATTAACAGGAGAAAAATAAATTATGTAGGTATGGGAGCCCAATAAGAATATGAGACGGACGAAAATGTCAGGCAATTGAAGCTTCTACGCCATCCTGAGCTACGAAATGGGATAGGGGCCCTGGCCTCAAAGGAGAGGAGGGTAATTCCCAGGACAATAAAAACAGATGTTTGATAATTAGATGTTTGCCTTGCCATACACATGGGTCACTCAGATGAAAAGTTATTTCGGGTAGTAGTAGTCTTTCTGGGCCAGGCCTCCCTAAACTCTTTTAGGTAGTTAAGGGAGAGGTAAAAGTAATTTTCTTGAATCTTCTGGGTTTTGATTGCTTTCAGCTCAAAATAATGCACATGCCAAAGTGGCCTATTTTGGGGTCATGTATTCTGCTCCCCCTCAGAATGAAGAGGAAACAGATGTTCCTACTCTGTTTTAGTTTTCTTCTCCTTCTTTTTTTTTTTTTTTCTTTTCAGAAATAGCACGTAGCACTATGGCCTCCCCTCAGTGAATGCTTTGTCAAAACTTGAGCTCCTTTCCTTGTTCTTATTGCAGGATGAGACACCGAAGTCACCAGCCCAGAGTGAATATCCTAAAGGCTCTAGGACCTAGTTTTTTCAGTATCTCAAAACTGGGAAAAGGGCAGATGATAATGATTACAAATCTGTCCCTGGGAAGGTATCTATCCATCCCTCTTGTGATGAATTAATAAAATAGTCATCTGATTTAAAAATATGTTTCCTGGGCGCCTGGGTGGCTCAGACGGTTAAGCGTCTGCCTTCGGCTCAGGTCATGATCTCAGGGTCCTGGGATCGAGCCCCACATCAGGCTCCCTGCTCAGCGGGGAGCCTGCTTCTCCCTCTGCCTCTCTCTCTCTGTGTCTCTTATGAATAAATAAATAAAATCTTAAAAAATAAAAAATATATAAAAATATGTTTACTGAGAATTTGCTTAGCATGAACAATCCTTGATAAACTGATAAAATGCCTTTTGAAATTTGAGTAAATGTCCTAGGTTTGGTCAGAGGGGGAAAAAAAGGGTCCTTGCCTTAAAAAAGTCCAAAGTCCAGTTGGGGCAGCTAGACATATAAAAAAATAATTGTAAAGTAATACGAGAAAGGTCTTAACTGATTTATTAACAAAGCGATATTAGCATTTGGACATTATAACTTGTGATTTTAGGGATGAATGGGAAGTACGCCAAGTGGGGGCGGGGCAGAGAAGGCAATGCAGGAAGAGCAAATTGTGTGTCACAGCCTCAAAGTATTTCGGCAGAAAGATCAGTTTCTCTCCTTGAAAAACTGATGACCAGACTTTGTATAGAGAACCCCAATTTCCACACAGCCTGCTACACCCAGTGAGCATTTCCCGTTAGGTTACCATAGTGAATTCTTGTCAAGGAAGCGGGTTCCGAAGATTCGGTAAGAGATGTTCATGTTCGTAGAAAATGATAGAGATCTCCAGGGCTTTACGAAACGCAAGAGATTTCAAGCACCGCTTCGGCCAAACCCTTCACTTCTTCACTTCTCTCAAAAACTTGCACCTGCTACCTTTTGCTGAATGTGTTACTCGAACTGCTGAAAGTTTTTAATTTATGGCGCTCTGATCTTTCCGGGGAAAAAATGGTAGGAGAGACAGGGGCCGAGAGCGAGAAGGTCAGATCGCGGCCTCGGATTTCTTTTTGAGACTCAATTTTTCTCTAGGTGATCGCCAACCGGAATGGTTCCAGGGTCTACTCTGTTCTTCAATTTCCCCCTGCCTTTCTCCCCTTCTCTCCTCCATCCGGTTTCTGGGTTTCCCAGCTTAGCAGCTGACCACTTCCTAAGTACCCGCCGGGAACTCCGTGGGTCTCAGCCCTCGCGGACCGCGGACCGCGGACCGCAGCCGGGCCGGGCCGGGCCGAGAAGCAGGGGGAGGGGCGCGCTGCGCGACGGCGCAGGCGCACTGGAGCCGCCGCGCCAAACCGCAGCCATGGAGCAGGCACCTCGGGATCCCGAGCGGCAGTTGCAGCCGGCGCCCTTAGAGCCGCTGGGCCACCCCGACGCGGGCCTGCAGGCCGCGGTCGGTGAGGAAGCGGAAGGGGCCCGAGACGAGGGCTCCGGGGAGGGCACGGTGAGGAAAAGGGGCGGCAGAGGCCACGGGGCCTGGTGTCGGGGCCTAGCGGGCCGAGCTGGGCTGGGCTGGCGGGGCCCGGTGGGCTCGAGCCGGGAAGGCCCGGCGGTGAGGGGACAGCAGGGTGGAAGGGCCGGGCCACAGGTGCAATGAAGGGGAGGCTCGTGGAAAAAGGGGGTTTTGGGGAGGGGCGAGCGCCTGGCGCTGCGGGACCAAGGGAAGGGCCGAGAGGGCGGCGGCGCGGGGAGCGGAGGGGATGTGTGGGTGCGGTCCCGCGGGCGTGGAGGTCGGAGCCCGGGACCCGCCGGGCTGGAGCAGGTGCGGTGTTCAGAGGTCGGGGGACCTGGAGGTTTGGACCAGAAGAGCAACACTGTTGTTCCTGGCATTCTGGTGAAGGGTTGTGCAGAGGCGATGGCCGAACCGAGGCATCGTGGAGAGTGGGCAGCGGTGCTGGAGAAGGAGGGGAATGGGGGCCTTGAACAAGTTGGGGGTTAAAAAGGGTGGTTGGCTTGGTGCCACCATCAGGAAATTGAAGAAAGTGTCGGATTCAAGAAGAGGTACAAATAAAAAAAAAAATTAAACTCCGTATTTGTCTGCAGTTTCTTCACTTGGAGGCAGTGCCGTATTTCCCAGTTGAGTGAGGTTTGTCATCTATATCCCATGGACCTGCTTTGTGAAGCCCCTACTTTGTGAAGCCCCTTAGTGATTTTCATTGCTTGAGGAGAGGAGAAAATGCATCATTGTATATTTGTAATTGCTTTCATTCCAAAGTGTTTTCACGCATAATGCAAGATAGGTAGACCGGGTTAAATCGAAGCATTTCAGAAACCATCACTCCACATGACACCATTCTCTCCAAGAGTGTGCGTTGATCATCCATTTTGCTTCCTTTTTTCTGGAACAGGTGTTAGTGCTAATATAAAACTGCCCATTCTTATGGTATACGGGTAAAGAAAAGTTAAAGTTGTTTGCTGGATGTAACTAGAAAGCCTTTATTTAAAGTTTAGAGACCAGATAACCAGGAACTTCATACACAGTAGTTGAAGGTTTTGCCTTAGGGAAATGTGGAGATACTTGGGTAGCATAAAGACTTTTTGGGGTGAGTTTTAAGTTTTTCATTTAATTTTTTCCAAAATGTAGAATTATTTGTGGAAAGGTCAGGATCTCATATTAAATGTGAAGAAGTGTGTGTATTCTTAGTTCATAAATTTGGCTCTTATGATTTGCTCTTTATGCAGGTTTCCATCTGTGACTTAGTTTTTGTGTTCCCCTTTTTAAAAAAAACTTATTGTGAAGTATGTCATCACTAAACAATAAATAATTATCTCACAAAATAATTGAAGCACTCATATGTTCTCCTGGGTTACAGCTCACTCCCTCCACCACAGAGGTAACCTGTATTCTGCATTTTGTATTAACAGTTCTTTTGCTTTTCTTATAATTTTACCATATGTATCCCTAAACAACATGTTGTTTTACTTGATTTTGAAATTTACGTAAGTGATATAATTTTACTTCCTCTCTTAGCTCAGTATGTTTTTGGGATTCAGCCAAACTGTGGCTTAATTCATTCATATTCACGACTGTTATAGGCTACCATTTTATAGATATTCTACAGTTGATTTCTTCTTGTGTTTATAGACATTAGGGTTATTACAAGATTCTTGCTTATTTCTAAAAAAATTACTATCATTAACTTCTTCCGTATCTCTTGGTGCAAATGTCTAATACAAATTTAGATGTGGGGTTGCTGGATTGTAGGGTATTAGCACATTGAATCCTAGTAGGTGGTGCCAAATTGCTTTCCAGAGTGATTTTACCAACTTATTTTCCCATCAGCAGTGCCCGATGCTTTCTGTCTGTATCAACACTTAATGTTTTCAGACTTTAAAATATTTGCCAATCTCTTGGGTATATGTTAAAGCAATTTTAGATTGTTTCAAAAGGCAAGGATCATATCTTTTATTGACAACATCATGAGTTTAATTTTGATTTGATTATGATGACAAAAATTTTCGTGGGGCACCTGGTTGGCTCATTGGTAGATCGTGCGACTCTTGATCTCATGAATGTAAGTTTGAGCCCCATGTTGGATGTAGAGATTACTTAAAAAAAAAAAAAATCTTTAAAAAAAATTTGTTTTTTGGTAATTTTTTTGTGAAGATAATTAACTAATATGAAGTCACAACTATAGTATAAACTCCATTTATCTTAATTTAAAAGTAATTATAAGTACCTCATTAAAAAACATATATATTCAGTTTAAGATATTTGAAATCCCAAAGATGCTATCATACAGTAAAAGTTGTATTACCTGACATTTTAGGAAAATGTTTGTAAATGTACCATTCACCAGTGACCAAACTTATGGGGTTTCCTAAAGCAGCTCCTTAATTTTGTGATTCTAGAGACACAAGCCATTTTGACAATTATTTTCAGTATCAATTATTTCAGAATCAGTAGTTTAAATATATACATTCACATGTACTCTGTACATTGTCCCCTCCCTGCCAAAAGCCCCAAGCCCGCCCTTTGAGGGCCACCTACTCCCTTTCCCTCTTTTTTCTTTTAAATCTTTATTTATTTTTAAGTAATCTCCACACCCAACGTGGGGCTCGAACTCATGACCCCGAGATCAAGAGTCATCGTATGCTGTACCAACTGAGCCAGCCAGGCACCCCTACCTTTCCCTCTTTCTATCCCCTCTTCTTCTCCAGTCCATTTTCAATTGAGAAATATTGCAGTAACGATAACCACTTGTTACTGTTACTGATAGGAATGTGGTCTGAGCAGAAAGGTAAGTTAGATTTGTTGTTTGTGGGTGCTATGTACAGTAAGCTCTGCTTTTCATTTAATTCTGTAAATTACCCCCAAAAGACAGATAAAGATGGGGTTCGGAGAGAAGTAATTTCGCCAAGGTCACAAGCTAGTCAGTGGTATGGCTGGGATTTGAGCCCAGGTCCTCCTGGCTTTGAAATCAGTGCTCTTTCCAGTAAGCCATGCTGCTTCATTAAAAAAAAAAAAAAAAAAAAGTTAAAAATAGACTTATTAATTGCTCCAATACTGTATTTAAGTTTTTTAGTTTAAGTTGCAATTTTAAGAAGAAAAGAAAGTGTTAAAAATGTGTTGATTTATCAAGTAGCTTTTTACCACAAAAATATCTATGCAGATGGAGTGTAGAGATGCAGAAATCTTGCCTCATCATCCTTATTTTTGACTGCAGACTTGGGCTGAGAGTAATTTGTACCATTTGCCCTACACCTAGGGGTAATAGAAGCGAGCACTGACTGAGTCTCAAATCTCCTTTGGTTTTAAACATCATTAATCAGGATTCTTTAAATTCTGCTATCAGTTCTTCTGTGGTCTCTTATTTTTCTTTCTGTGAGTCTTCAATTCTTTTCCATTGTTTGATGAGAAGTCTTTTTTTTTTCTTTCATACTTCTTCCCCAGTAGGGAAGAGTGCATTCTTCTTCTTCTTCTTTTTTAAAGTAGTGTCAGTTCTATTTAAAATAATTTAGAAAATGGAAAAAATGAGAGAGGAATCCAATCTCCAAGAAAGTAGCAGTTAGTCCCGGCACAAGAGAGATGAAATAGCAAGGGAATGGAAGCAAGATAACTTTTTAGGCTGGAAAATTCCATTGAGTTGATAGTTAAGTGTTTGTCCAGAGAAAAATCATTGCCTGAGGGAGTCATGAGTGATTTTTCAGGGAGTGCACTCTAGGCCTGGGGAGTACTGGTGGGGGCAAAGAGTTCTTGTGCAACTGGTGCTTACTGGTTAGCAATCGGTGTACCCCGTGACACCTTTACTGATTGGCAGCAGAGAACTGAGTGGAGTAGGCTGGCGCTGTGGGCAAGATTTGAGGCTTGGGGGGGGGTGAGTAACATGAAAAAGGAAAAGAAGATGTACTTAAAGAATGTATCAGTTTAGTAGCAGGTGATTAAATCACATTCAAGAACTTTTTCCTCATTTTTCTACCTCAGCAGCTCTCAAGAGTTTTTCAAAGGTGACTCACAGTACAAAATACATTTTCTACAACCTAATCAGCATACATATCCTTTCATACATAAGTGTTGTTCCAAGAGGCAATACTTAATCATTACTTCATTCAGTACTCTCTGACAGTCTTCTTCTATTTATTATTAAAAAGAAATATTGATCACAAACCACCAAATTGATTTCATGAACCATGAATGTGTTGTCACTCAGTCTGAAAAACTGTTCAAACTTATATATTTTATTTTAAATAAAAATTAATGTTTTCTGGGGCACCTGGTGGCTCAGTCTTTAAGTGTCTGCCTTCGGCTCAGGTCGTGATCTTTGGGTCCTGGGATCGAGCCCCGTGTCGGGCTCCCTGCTTGGCGGGAAGCCTGCTTCTCCCTCTCCCACTCCGCCTGCTTGTGTCCCCTCTCTGGCTGTCTCTGTCTCTCTGTAAAATAAATAAAATCTTAAAAAAAAAAACTTGAGGGCGGCTGGGTGGCTCAGTTGGTTAAGCGACTGCCTTCGGCTCAGGTCATGACCCTGGAGTCCTGGGATCGAGTCCCGCATCGGGCTCCCTGCTCAGCAGGGAGTCTGCCTCTCTCTCTGACCCTCCCCCCTCTCATGCTCTCTATCTCATTCTCTCTCTCAAATAAATAAAAAAAATCTTTAAAAAAAAACAAAAAAACTTGATGTTTTCTGAATCACTGCTATTTTTAAAATACATATTTTTATAGTTAAAAAGCACAAGAAAACAGGTCATATAACTATTTTTCTTATTTATAACTGAAGTAAGCTTCACTCATAGGCCTAAGTAAATACATTATTTTTAACATAATACCTGCTACTTTTGGCCATTGTAGACGTATCTCCTAAGGAAAGTAAATTCTTTGGGTAGCTCTTAAACTTCAGATCTTTGACCTATTTCAGTAACAGAAGCATCAAACGTAGAAAAAAAAGGTCGTAAGGAAGTACACCAACAGTAGTATATTAACAGTGGTTAGTGCTGGGTTGTGGAATACAGGTGACTTATATTTACTTAATTTTACTTATATTTTTCAATTTTTACACATCAAGCTTGTGTTATTTTCATAATCAAAAAAAACTTAAAATTACAAGTAATAGGGAATACTTGAGCTCCTGCTATACACCAGGCAACTTTTAGAACTCTACCTGCATTAACTCATTAAATGTTCTGATAACATTATGAGGTTAAGTACTGTAATCCCCATTTTAAAGATGAGGAAACTGAGGCAGAGAGATTAAAAAATTTGCCCAGAGTTAACACAGCTAATCTGTGGCAGAGATGGGATTCAGATTCTGGCAAACTGGTTTTTAATCTGAGAGTGAATTGATCCTTGGCTCTTCTAATTACAAACTTTTATTTTTTCCTGATTTCCAGTTATTTTATATTTTCCTGCTTACCTGCTTGGCCTCATGTTAAACTGATCACTGATTTCTTTTGACTTCAGTTTATTTGTATTTGTGTTTGTTCCATGTTATGATTTTTATGCCTTGTGTTATGTTTTAAGTCTTTCTCTTGTTTACCATAGGGAATTTAAAACATTTGCATTATCCTAACTGGCTTTATTTTTAGTTGATTTTCTTCTGTGAGGTTTTATACTTTCTTATTCTGGTTTCTATTTTTGCGTTTTCCTTTGTGGGCGATAATTTCTTTGGTTTTATCCTCTAATGATTTGGAGGGCATGTATCTTTCTTGTTTTCTTCCCCCAAACATAACTGAAACAAAAATTATTTATGTAATTATGACTATTTAAGAATTTTTTGAAATAATCTCATTTATAGAAATGATATCAAATTTATAAGCAAGGGCAATATGAAGATACTTTTTCCCATGAACTATTTGAAAATTGAACTGCCATCATGATATTCCCTCATCTCATTCCCAGAATTTTCAGTGTTAGGGGTTCCTGGCTGGCTCAGTCAGTAGAGCCTGCAACTCTTGATTTTGGGGTCATGAGTTTGAACCCCACGTTGGGCATAGAGATTACTCAAAAACTTTTCAGTGTTTAGGGGCAAACAAGGACATTGTCCTATGTAGCCACAGTACTACCATCAAAATCAGGAAAATAACATTGATAAATGACTACTATCTCATCCTCAAACTTTGTTTAAATTTTGCCAGTTGCACCAATAGTGTTCTTCAGAGCAAAATGATCCAGTCCAGATGCATGTATTGCATTTAATTGTATCCTCTCTTTAGTCTCCTTCAATCTGGCAGTTTCTCAGTCTTTACTTTGGTAGCTTTGACCCTTTTGAAGATTAGAAACCAGTTATTTTGTAGAATGCCCCTCAACTTGGGTTTGCTTATGTTTCCTTATGATTAAATTCAGGTTATGCATCTTTGGCAGAAATTGCCATTAAAGTGACGCTATGTTCTAGTTGCATCTTAGCAGTTCACATGTGATTTGTATTTGCCCAATACTTGGGAATCATATTTTCTGCCAGTCTTCAATATCAAGTAACTCTTTTCCCTTTTGTAATTAATATTTTGTGGGACATACTTTGAAATTGAAAGTATCTTGCTCCTCATCAGACTTTCTATTTGTCTTTTCAGTATGGACTCATGGATTTTATTTTATTTTATTTTGTTTTTTAAAGATTTTATTTATTTATTTGACAGAGAGACACAGCGAGAGAGGGAACACAAGCAGGGGGAGTGGGAGAGGGAGAAGCAGGCTTCCTGCAGAGCAGGGAGCCCAATGCGGGGCTCGATCCCAGGATCCTGGGATCATGACCTGAGCTGAAGGCAGATGCCCAGCGACTGAGCCACCCATGTGCCTCACTCATGGATTTTATTTTAAACAACTTTATTTTTTTTCTTTCCTCCCCCTTTTTTATTATTAACATATAATGTATTATTTCAGGGGTACAGGTCTGTGATTCATCAGTCTTACACAATACGCAGCACTCACCCCAACACATATCCTTCCAATGTCCACTCAGCCACATCATCCCTCCTACCCCCCTCCACTCCAGCAACCCTCAGTTTGTTTCCTGAGATTGAGTCTCTTATGGTTTGTCTCCCTCTCTGGTTTCATCTTGTTTCATGTTTTCCTCTCTTCCCCTATGATCCTCTGCCTTGTTTCTCACATTCTACATATCAGTGAGATCATATGATAATTGTCTTTCTCTAAATGACTTATTTCGCTTAGCATAATACTCTCTAGTTATTTTTTTTTTTTTAAGATTTTATTTATTTATTTGACAGAGAGAGAGACAGCGAAGAGGGAACACAAGCAGGGGGAGTGGGAGAGGGAGAAGCAGGCTTTCTGCGGAGCAGGGAGCCCAATGCGGGGCTCGATCCCAGGAACTGAGCCGAAGGCAGACGCTTAACGACTGAGCCACCCAGGCGCCCCACTCTCTAGTTCTATCCACATCATTGCAAATGGCAAGATTTCATTTTTTTCTGATGGCTGCATAATATTCCATTGTATATATATACCACATCTTCTTTATCCATTCATCTGTTGATGGACATCTGGGCTTTTTCTGTAGTTTGGCTATTGTGGACATTGCTGCTATAAACATTGGGGTGCAGGTGCCCCTTCGGATCACTACATTTGTTGTCTTGGGGGTAAATACCCAGTAATGCAATTGCTGGGTCATAGGGTAGCTCTATTTTTAACTTTTTGAGGAACCTCCATACTGTTTTCCAGAGTGGCTGCACCAGCTTGCATTCCCACCAACAGTGTACGAGGGTTCCCCTTTCTCCACATCCTTACCAACATCTGTTGTTCCCTGACTTGTTAAGGTTAGCCATTCTAACTGGTGTGAGGTGGTATCTCATTGTGGTTTTGATTTGTATGACCCTGATGCCGAGTATGTTGAGCATTTTTTCATGTGTCTTTTGGCCATTTGTGTATCTTTGGAGAAATGTCTGTTCATGTCTTCTGCCCGTTTCTTGATTGGATTATTTGTTCTTTGGGTGTTGAGTTTGATAAGTTCTTTTTAGATTTTGGATACTAGCCCTTTATCTGATATGTCGTTTGCAAATATCTTCTCCCATTCTCTTAGTTGTCTTTTGGTTTGGTAGACTGTTTCCTTTCCTTGCTTATCTTGATGAAGTCCCAGTAGTTCATTTTTGCCCTTGCTTCCCTTGCCTTTGGCGATGTTTCTAGGAAGAAGTTGCTGCGGCTGAGGGCGAAGAGGTTGCTGCCTGTGTTCTCCTTTAGGATTTTGATGGATTCCTGTCTCACATTTAGGTCTTTCATCCATGTGGAGTCTATTTTTGTGTATGGTGTAAGGAAATAATCCAGTTTCATTCTTCTGCATGTGGCTGTCCAATTTTCCCAACATCATTTGTTGAAGAGACTGTCTTTTTTCCATTGGATATTCTTTCCTGCTTGGTCAAAGATTAGTTGACCATAGAGTTGAGGCTCCATTTCTGGGCTCTCTATTCTGTTCCATTGATCTATGTGCCTGTTTTTGTGCCAGTACCATACTGTCTTGATGATTACAGCTTTGTAATAGAGCTTGAAGTCCGGGATTGTGATGTCACCAGCTTTGGTTTTCCTTTTCAACATTCCTCTGGCTATTTGGGGTCTTTTCTGGTTCCATACAAATTTTAAGATTATTTGTTCCATTTCTTTGAAAAAAGTTGATGGTATTTTGATAGGGATTGCATTAAATGTGTAGATTGCTCTAGGTAGCATAGACATTTTCACAGTATTTGTTCTTCCAATCCATGAGCATGGAACATTTTTCCATTTCTTTGTGTCTTCCTCAATTTCATTCATGAGTCTTCTATAGTTTTCTGAGTATGGATTCTTTGCCTCTTTGGTTAGGTTTGTTCCTAGGTATCTAATGGTTTTGGGTGCAGTTGTAAATGGGATTGACTTCTTAATTTCTCTTTCTTCTGTCTCATTTTTGGTGTATAGAAATGCAGCTGATTTCTGTGCATCGATTTTTATATCCTGCCACTTTACTGAATTCCTATATGAGTTCTAGCAGTTTTGGAGTGGAGTCTTTTGGGTTTTCCACATAAAGTATCATATCATCTGCAAAGAGTGAGAGTTTGACTTCTTTGCCATTTCTGATGCCTTTTGTTGTCTGATTGCCCTGGTTAGGACTTCTAGTACTGTATTGAACAGCATTGGAGATGGTGGACATTCCTTCTGTATTCCTGATCTTAGGGGGAAAAGATCTCAGTTTTTCCCCATTGAGAATGATATTCTCTGTGGGTTTTTCATAGATGGCTTTTATGATATTGAGGTATCCCTACACTGTGAAGAGTTTTAATCAAGAAAGGATGCTGTACTTTGTCAAATGCTTTTTCTGCATCTATTGAGAGGATCATATGGTTCTTGTCCTTTCTTTTATTAATGGAGAGTTTCACTGATTGATTTGCAGATGTTGAACCAACCTTGCAGCCCAGGAATAAATCCCACTTGGTCATGGTGAATAATCCTTTTAATGTACTGTTGGATCCTATTGGCTAGTATTTTGGTGAGAATTTTTGCATCCATGTTCATCAGGGATATTGGTCTCTAATTCTCCTTTTAGGTGGAGTCTTTGGCCTCATAAAATGAGTTTGGAAGTTTTCCTTCCATTTCTATTTTTTGGAACAGTTTCAGAATAGGTATTAATTCTTCTTTAAATATTTGGTAGAATTCTCCTGGGAAGCCATCTGGCCCTGGGCTCTTGTTTGTTGGGAGATATTTGATTATTGCTTCAATTTCCTTGCTTGTTATGGGTCTGTTCAGGTTTTCCAAGTTCTTCCTGGTTCAGTTTTCGTAGTTTATACATCTCTAGGAATGCATCCATTTCTTCCATATTGTCTAATTTGTTGGCATAAACAACTTTATTTTTTTTTTAAGATTTTTATTAACAGAGATAGCACAAGTAGGCAGAGCGGTAGACAGAGGGAGAGGGAGAAGCAGGCTCTCTGCCGAGCAGGGAACCCGATGCGGGGCTCGATCCCAGTACCCTGGGATCATGACCTGAGCCGAAGGCAGCCGCTTAACCGACTGAGCCACCCAGGTGCCCCCATAAACAACTTTATTAAGGTATAATTTATATATCATAAAATTCAATCTAATTCAATAATTTTTAGTAAAATTACAGAGTTATGCAACCATCACCACAATCCAGTTTTAGAACATTCCTGTCATCCCCCCAAATTCCTGCTGAGCGGGGAGCCCAATTCAGTCCCAGAACCCCGAGATCATGACCTGAGCTGAAGTCATGTTTAACCGACTGAGCCACCCAGGAGCCCCAGGTGCCTCTCTCTTTTTTTTTTTTTTTTAAAGATTTTATTTATTTATTTGACAGAGAGAGACATAGCGAGAGAGGGAACACCAAGCAGGGGGAGTAGGAGAGGGAGAAACAGACTTCCCCACGGAGCAGGGAGCCCGATGTGGGGCTCAATCCCAGGACCCTGGGATCATGACCTGAGCCGAAGGCAGATGCTTAACGACTGAGCCACCCAGGCGCCCCTCTTTTTATGGTGTCTTTTGAATAGTAAAAGGTTTTAATTTTTTTTTTTTCCAAGATTTTTTTAATTTATTTTTTAGAGAGCGAGCGAGAGAGAAACAGCATGAGAGGGGAGAGGGTCAGAGGGAGAAGCAGGCTCTCCGCTGAGCCGGGAGCCCAATGTGGGACTCCATCCCAGGACCCTGGGATCATGACCTGAGCCGAAGGCAGACGCTCAACCATCTGAGCCACCCAGGCGCCCTAAAAGGTTTTAATTTTGATGAGGCCTGGTATACCACTTTTCTCTTTTATGGATTGTGCTTTTGGTATTATATCTAAGAACTCTTTGCATATCCTAAGATCACAAAGATTTTTCTCCTATGTTTTTTTCTAGAAATTTCAGTCTTAGCTCTATATCTAGGCCATTTTGAGTTAATTTCTGTCTGTGGTGTGAGTAAAGGGTCTGAATCTTTTTTGGGGGGGGGGGTGTGAACATTTAGTGGTTTCAGCACCATATGTTGAAAAGACTTGCCTTGGTGTGTTTTTTAAAATCACTTGACCTTAAAAAAAAAAAAAAAATCAGTTGACCTTAAATGTAAGGGTTTATCCCTGGATTCTCAGTTCTCTTCCATTGATCTTTCTTCCTTCTCCCAATACAACACTTTCTTGATTACTTTCACTTTTTAGTAAGTTTTGAAACTGGATCCTACAGCTTGTTCAAAATCCTTTTGGCTATTCTAGGCCATATTTCCATATAAAATTTAGGAGTAGTTTATCAGTTTCTGTAAAAAATTGTGCTGGGTCTAAGTATTTTTGAAGGGACAGTATGTTAATATGTTTAAATATTTTTAAGCATGCCCTATGCATAATGCTCCTTTGTCATTTGGAATTTATTGTGGAGTCTAAGGCAGATTTGATATTTATTCTTTTGTAGGGGTCTTAGTTCTTATTTTCCTGCCTTAATCTTGTTGGGATGTTAAAATTTTCCAGTTCATTATACATAGACCACATGCCTTTTAGTTTGAAGGCTTAGAACTTTTTTCCAGTCCAGGAAAGATTTGTTTGCTTATTTCTTTTTCTTTTAAATTATACAGATAGTTATTAGTTCTGTTTCTTCTAATTTCTTCTTTGAGGACTAACATTGTTTAAATGTTGGTTCTTTCGGTTTTTTAAGATCATATTTCATCATTTTTACCCTTTTTTGGTCTTTTTTTCCTCAGCCTTCTGCAGAAGCTTTGCAACTATCTCATGTTCTTACTGATTTAAATTCTTGCAATGTCAGTTTTACTGCCCAAATATATTTTATTTTTCTTTCTTTGCATTGTTTCTTTTCCAGTTAGCTCCGCGTTCATCTTAATTGGCCTGTTGTTGTTGTTGTTATTGTTGTTGGCCTGTTTTATCTTTTTCCTATAATTTTCAGTATAACAATAAATGTAAAATATTTTCTTTAGTATGTGATTTAAATAAGATTAACTAAATAAGTCAAATGCCATAAACACTAACTCTTTTCATCTGTAATCCTAAAAGTTATATTAAGGTTAGCTTTCATTTTGTTTTTAGTCTTAAAGAACGTCAGTATGCAGGCTGAGAATTCTTCATGCAAGCAGTGAACTCCTGAAGTGTCAGGCACCATGTTTCTTTTTTTTTTTTTAGGCACCATGTGTCATCTCTCTTTCCATCCCTAATGACTGGCAAGGTAGATACCCAGGACATATTTATTGAGTTAATAGTTTCTTATTGTTCCTTTTATCACTTTTATCTGCTTTTATGCTTTTACTGTTTCTTAGTGGTTTGCAACATTTTTGAAACTTGAAACATTATATTCATTTTCATTTTTTGAGTTGGAAATAATTTCATTAGCCTTTTAAATATGTCTATCTTCTACATTTATTTAGTCTAAGGGAGTTAGTCTTAAGTCAGGTAGAAAGTAGTGATTCACACATCAAACATCTACATTCGGGATGTTATTCCTTTGGGTTTGAGTACAGCATCACTCTTTAATGATATTCTTTACTCTGATGAGAAGTTGGCTTTGAATACATCTAAACTATCTTGTCTCTCTTTGAAACATGTCCCTGGGCTCATCTTCCAGTCAAGTCAGTCCATCTCTAGTTTGTTCGATGTATCCTTTTCACAGTTGTGCTTCCAGTTGAGTTATTCTTGGCACTCTTTGTGTTTTACTGAGAGGATAAGCAATTTTATATCATTTTCCAAGTCCTTCTGGTGTTATTGTTCTGTTCCTGTTTTCATTCTTTAGTTTTTATGGTAGCTGATTTTATTCTTTTATTTATTTTTTCCTTCTGTGTAATTGGATGGTATGAGGGTAAATTCATGACTCAGATGCATTATCTTTTTGACTGGGGAGCTAATTTGTTTTACTAGTCATATGTTTCCAGTATTGGAGGTATTTTTCACTGGATAAATCAAAGTGTTTGACTATGGGCCCAAATTAGGAATTATATATATATATATATATATATATATGTATCTCAACCAATGAGGGTTTCATAATCCTGATGTTGGGTGGTTTGTGCTTATGTAATTTCTTTTTTTTTTCCTTTTTTAAAATTTTATTATGTTATGTTAATCACCATACGTTACATCATTAGTTTTTTCTGTAGTGTTCCATGATTCATTGTTTGCGTATAATACCTAGTGCTCCATTCAATACGTGCCCTCTTAAATACCCATCACCAGGCTAACCCATCCCCCCACCCGCCTCCCCTCTAGAACCCTCAGTTTGTTTCTCAGAGTCCATAGTCTCTCATGGTTCGTCTCCCCCTCCGATTTCCCCCCCTTCACTTTTCCCTTCCTACTATCTTCTTTTTTTTAACATATAATGTATGATTTGTTGCAGAGGTACAGGTCTGTGATTGATCCGTCTTACACAATTCACAGTGCTCACCATAGCACATAACCTCCCCAGTGTCTATCACCCAGCCACCCCATACCTCCCACCCCCCCACCACTCCAGCAACCCTCAGTTTGTTTCCTGAGATTAAGAATTCCTCATATCATGGGGCGCCTGGGTGGCTCAGATGGTTAAGCGTCTGCCTTCGGCTCAGGTCATGATCCCAGGGTCCTGGGATCGAGTCCCTCATCGGGCTCCTGACTCACTGGGGAGTCTGCTTCTTCCTCTCCCTCTGCCTCTCCCACTGCTCATGCTCTCTCTCTCTCTCTCTGTATCTCTGTGTCTCAAGTGAATAAATAAAATCTTTAAAAAAAAAAAAAAGAATTCCTCATATCAGTGAGATCATATGATACATGTCTTTCTCTGATTGACTTATTTCGCTCAGCGTAATACCCTATGTAATTTCTTGAACTTACTTTTGGTTGGAGTATTTCCTTATTTTTTCTCTCAGTAGCTAAACATACAACTTAATACTTGATAAAAATGTCTTATTTGACAACTGAGTGATTTCTGTTTTTGTTGACTAATAATTTTATTCCTTTGGGTTAGCTTCTTAGTTCTCTGCCTTTTTATCATCTTTTAGCATTTTTATCTTCTCAGTTTTTCTTCAGCATTTTGGGGGCACTTCCTAAATTTATTCATCATTTAATTTTTTGCCATACCACATAGCTTTTTCTGTCCTCATAGCACACAGGTTTAATTTTCTTTTTTTTTTAAGATTTTTTTAAAAATGTATTTATTTGAGAGAGAGAGAGCGAGCAAGCACAAGCGGGGGCGGGGAGCAGCCGGAAGAAGGAGAAGCAGGCTCCCTGTAGGGAGTCTGATGCGGGACTCGATCACAGCACTCTGGGATCATGGCCTGAGCCGAAGGCAGATGCTTAACCGACTGAGCCACCCAGGCATCCCTAATTTTCTGTATACATCATCACCAGTGGGTTTTACTGTAGTTTTTTCTTTTATTTCTTGGTGCATTCATCTTTCTACTTCTGTCTCTTGTTAACCTGAAAACAAAGGGCCACAGTGAGAGGCAAACAAGTGTATTTGGCATTAAAGAACTGCAATTTGGGGAATACAAATTCAGTAGAAACCCAAATAGAATCCTGCTTCTAGGGTGAAAGTAAGGGGTTTTTATAAGGAAAAAGAAGGGGCGGAGCAGGTACATGAGTTAAGAGAAAAAAAGGCTAAACCCTTAGTTATACGTTGTTTTACTATAGATTCTGTCTTCAGAAAGTCCATAACCTGTGGACTTGTGGGCAGGTTGTTTGTTCTCCTGCTGACTTCTCAAGCAGTTACTTAAAACATTTGCTGTTTTGCCTAGTCCAAAGGTTTTGGTCTGGTCCGATCAGAAACGGATAAGGCAGTTTCTCTGCAGTGGTTACTTGGCTCCCTTTTAAAATGGCTCCATTCCTGTCAGTTTTTCACACCTTTCTTCACAAACTGCCCTCAGTTATAATGTAGTGCAGTATTTTTAATTAAAACCCACCTCTGAACTTTGAGACAGAGCAAGGGGAAAAAACCCAAAGCACAGCAGTTATCACATGGTCTCACTTTGTCTTCCTCTTTTAGACTTTGAGTTACTTTGGTATTTTTAATGGCACACTTTCCACACATACAGCCTTTGAACCACCAGTGGTGTGTTTTTTTTAGCATAGACCTGGGGATGTTTTAGCAGGAGCAGAAAGGAGTCTGCTCCTAAACCTTGCTGCTGTCTCACAAGTGGAGCCTGTTAACCACTGCCAAAGCGTTTAGGCAAATTTCAAGTTGGATATAATAAAAAAAATAAATAAAAATAAAGTTGAATATAAGACGACGACTCCTTTTTTTTCTTTTAATTTAACCTATCTGCTGAAAATCTTGCCTTTTGGCATATGTATAGTATTTTCTTTTTGAGAGACTGAGATTTGACTTTGTTAAAACCAAAAATTAGATTTTAATATTGAGGATTATCCATCTTTGTATAACATGCTTTTAGATTGTTTTCTTAGGCATTTTATATTGATTTATTCTTGGTCACTTACACAAAACGTCTATGTTTTAATAATGTGTGATACATGTTAAAATAGCTTTTGGAAGAGTTTGATGTGCTACAAAATGCTGCTGATGAGACGTATTTCATTTGCTGCTGTCATTTAGCAACCCCCAACAACTCAAGGAATAGAAGAAATTTGCTTGTAATAGGTACTAACAATGGATAAAAATAGCTCTTTTTTTTTAATACTGTCTTAAAAGTTTTGTTGTTGTCATTCTTCTTCCATTTGTTTTTGTCCAGATGACTGAAAATAATTTTTGGTTGAAGAAGATCGAAATTAGTGTTTCAGAAGCAGAAAAGCGAACTGGAAGAAATGCCATGAACATGCAAGAAACATATACTGCTTACCTCATTGAAACAAGGTGGGCGATGAGAATTAGATAGAAAAAGCTTTGTCTGGTAGCTGTTGATGCAAGTTATGTTGCTTAATGGAATTGTTTGCAAGTCATTGTCTTTTTAGGTATTGGGTTTTTTTTTTTTAGAGAGAGAGAGTGTGCGCATGTGTGAGTGGGGAGGGGCAGGGGAGGAGAGAGAGAATCCCAAGCAGGCTCCACACTCAGCGTGGAGCCCAACATGGGGCTCAGTCTCAACCCTGAGATCATGACCTGAGCCAAAATCAAGAGTCAGATGCCCAACCGACTGAGCCACCCAGGCGCCCCTGTTTCTTTACTTTTTAACAGATAAACAGGTGTGTCTTTTACTGTAGTACTCTTGGTAGCTATATTTTAATGCACTTGTGTTGGAAGTAGAAGGTTAGTGGAATACTTTTGGGATCTGAAATGTTACTTGACAAATGCTTTGGTGGAGATTTTGGAGTTAGGTATAATAATCCCTATGCGATTTTGGGAAAGGAGATCGATTCCCAGGTGTGTATGAAGTGGACTTAGGTAGTAAGATGGTTAGCAGGGAAGTATAGGAGGAGAGGATGCCAGTCTAAATCCTTTCTTTCACAGGAAAGAATTGAGACTAGAACTTTAGACTGGGATAAAATTGGAAAGAGTAAATCATGGAGTAAGAAATTAAAACTCATCAGAAAAATTGTCTTTTACCTCATAAGGAAAAAGTTAAAGGAATTAGACTGTTTTGACTAGAGAAAGGCAAGGCGAGACTCTATTTCACCAGTTATAAACAGTTTATATAAAGGCTGTCTACCAACTAGTTCTTTACTCTCTGCGAGACTGAGCAGAAATGCTTTGAGTTAAAGACATGAGATTTTTTGATAGCCAGTAAAATACAATAAATAGAACTACCAGATCTAGTTGGTAGTTATAACCATGTTTTAATGTGAATACATTTTTAAGGAAAAAAAATTTTAAACCCTGAATTTTCATAGGTTTACCAAAGTCACTGAGCTTGTCTTAAGGCTGCACCCTGTGACTTTTCAAGGCTTTCTCCAGGTCTGTGTTTCTACCCAAAATAAAAGTTAAAATCTTGGAAAATGTTGTTTATCTACAGGCAATTCTGAAAGTTCTCTTTGTAAGTATAATTTTCCTTCCTCTACCAAAAAGAAAAAAAAAGGAATCTTCCCAAAACGAGAGAAAATTTATGTACAATAGGAACTTTAGGAATAGAGGGAGGTAAAGTCAGTCTTTTAAAAATTAGGTCATTTTGGGTTTTTTGTATTTTTTTTTTAAGTTTTTATTTTAATTCCTGTTACTTAACATATAGTGTTATATTAGTTTCAGGTGTACAGTGTAGTAAGTCAGCAGTTCCATACATCACCCTGTGCTCATCATGACAAGTGCACTCCTTAATCACCTGTTTAATCCATCCCCCCACCAGAATTAGGTCATTTTGTGACATATGTATCTACATATGTGTATCACAGAGATTTTTAAAAAATGTATTATTTTTTATTAAGTAGGCCCTTCACCCAGTATGGGGCTTTACTCACAACCTTGAGATCAAGAGTCACATGCTCTGCTGACTGAGCCAGCCAGACCCCCCTCACAGAGATTGTTTTTTTGGTTTTCAGATTGTTTGTTTGTTTGTTTATTTTGATGTAGTGTTCCATGATTCATTGTTTGCATATAACACCCAGTGCTCCATTCAATATGTGCCCTCTTTAATACCTATCACTAGGCTAACCCATCCCCCCACCCCCCTCACAGAGATTTTTTTTTTTTTTTTTAAGATTTTATTTATTTGCGAGAGAGACAATGAGAGACAGAGAGCATGAGAGGGAGGAGGGTCAGAGGGAGAAGCAGACTCCCTGCTGAGCAGGGAGCCCGATGCGGGACTTGATCCCGGGACTCCAGGATCATGACCTGAGCCGAAGGCAGTCGCTTAACCAACTGAGCCACCCAGGCGCCCCTCACAGAGATTTTTAAAGTGATTAAAAAAAATATGGTCCCAGTAGAGGGTTTTTTTCCTGTTTGTTTGGTTTTTTTTTAAGATTTTATTTATTTATTTGACAGAGAGAGAGAGCGAGAGCAAGAACCACAAGCAGGGGGAGTGGGAGAGGGAGAAGCAGGCCTCCCACTGAGCAGGGAGCCTAATGTGGGGCCTGATCCCAGGACCCTAGGATCATGACCCGAGCCGAAGGCAGACACTTAACAACTGAGCCACCAAGGCACCCCTCTTTTTTTAAGTTAAATTAGCTACTTAAAAAAAAAATCATACTTTAGAGATTAGTGTTAACTTTAGCTTTCTAAGTAAATTATTTTTTTCTGTTTTTTTTTTTTTAAAGATTTTATTTATTTATTCATGAGAGACAGAGAGAGAGACAGAGGCAGAGGGAGAAGCAGGCTCCCTGCAGAGCAGGGAGCCCGATGCAGGACTCGATCCCAGGACCCTGGGATCATGACCTGAGCAGACGCTCAACCGACTGAGCCACCCAGGCGTCCCCCTGTTTTTTTTTCTATGAGGTATAATTGACATATAACATCATAATAGTTTCAGATACACAGCATTACCTTGCAGTATTTATACAGATTGTAAAGTGATCACAAGTCTTTTTTTTTTTAATTAATTTATTTATTTGACAGAGAGAGAGCACAAGCAGGGGGAGTGGCAGGCAGAAGGAGAGGGAGAAGCAGGCTCCCCGAGGAGCAAGGAGCCAGATGCGGAGCTCGATCCCAGGACCCTGGGATCATGACCTGAGCGGAAGGCAGTTGCTTAACCAACTGAGCCACCCAGGTGCTCCAAGTGATCACAAGTCTAATTAACTAGCATCTGTCACCACACAGTTACAAAATTCTTTTCTTATAATGAGAACTTTTAAGATTTACTCTCTTAGCAACTTTCAAATATGCAGTAGAGTATTATTAACTATAGCTTACCGTGCTGCAAGTTCTTTAATATAAAACTAAAAAGGATATTTTCATTTTTAGTATGTGAATATTTTATCACCCAAATGAGCAGTGAAATTTGCTGTTGATTACTTTTACTGCTGGAAGAGAATCTTGATTTGAATAATTAGAATAATTTATAGTTGTTTACTTTTGCTTTTGAACTGAATAGAACATCATAATTTATACCTGGGAGTTAGGAGTGACCATACTTGAGTAATGTAGCTATATTCTGAATAAATAAGTGGATCATCAGTAAATGTGTGGTACACAAAATGATTATTGGGTTGACTTTCACAATTATATTTCATTATTTTTTTTAAAGATTTTATTTATTAGAGCATGAGCTGGGGCAGGGGCTGAAGGTCAGGGAGAAGCAGACTCCCCACTGAGCAGGGAGCCTGACATGGGGCTTGATCCCAGGACCCCAAGATCATAACTTGAGCCAAAGGCAGACACTTAACTGACTGAGTCACCCAGGTGCCCCCACAATTGTATTTCATTATAAATGTATATTTATTTATCTTCCACAATATTTTTCATGTAATTCTAAATTAAGACAGTGATTCCTAAACTTTAAAGTAATAGGAATCACTTGAGGAATTTGCTAAGCTGCAGGTTTTTTGTTTTTTGTTTTTTTTTTTGAGGGAAAGTATTGGAGGACTTTGGGCAAAGGAATGATATGGTCTGACATTTTTTTTTTTAAGTCAAAGGTTTTTGAAGATTTTTATTTATACATTTGCAAGGGAGAGAGAAAGAGCACAAGTTGGGGGGGTGGGGGAGAGGCAGAGGGAGAAGCAGACTCCCTGCTAAGCAGGGAGCCCCACACGGGGCTTGATTGCAGGACCCTGGGATCATGACCCGAGCCGAAGGCAGACACTTAACAACTGAGCCACCCAGGCGCCCGAAGTCACTGGTTTTTAATTTCTCCTGAGATTTTTGTTTTTTTGTTCATAGAATATGAAACCTTTTAAAGTAGATAAGAATATGCCTCTTTTAGAGTAGGTAAGAATGCCTTGATGGTTTGGGAGAAGTGTGATGTCATTACTTAAGTCTTCTGATTTGTAAAATGGGGCTAATGATACAGTCTATTATGAGCATTAAATGTTGCATGTAAAACTAGTTATATGCTATTAAATATTTGGCGAATGATTGGATAAATGTGTTAGTTTTAGGGTCCAATGTAAATATCCTCTATGTGTTTAGTCAGCTCCAATGGCTAGACTTTGCCTTAAATCGCCTTTAAGAAAAAAAAAAAACCAAAAACTTAAGCAGGTCTTCTAACAGCTTTGTAGGTGTACTTCTTATAGGCTATATTAATCTATATCAATCTGATTATTAGCAAGATGTGGGTTCTGTTGGTAATGATTTTGAATAATTTGAAACTTGATATTAATCCAGATATTTTTTGAGCTAAAGTTTGAGAATCTGAATTGGAATAGTATTAGTCACAGCTAATGTTTGGGTTAACTCTTTAAAATGAATTCTGATTTGATAATTTATGTTTTTGCCATGGGAGCCATTTGTACAGTTTGAATTTCATGTTTTGTTTCTTTTTAACTGATAGGCAATGAGTAAATTTAGTGGCAAACCTAATACATAAATGATAAAAACACTGAGCATCTATTGTGCTAAGCATGGCATGATGTATATACTTTCTTAAGACTACTTTATTCCAAGACTGATTTAGCTTCTGGGCCTTTATGCCCTAGGGTGCAAATGCACATTGTGGTGATATGTGCATTTCTTGGAGGGCTTGAAAGCTATTGTCAATCAACCAATTAGAAAGTAGGAAGGTCCCGATAATGTTTAGGGACCGATTGATGCCTTTTAAGAATGATTATGCTAGGGGGCGCCCGGGTGGCTCAGATGGTTGGGTGTCTGCCTTCTGCTCGGGTCATGATCCCAGGGTCCTGGGATCGAGCCCCGCATCGGGCTCCCTGCTCAAGTGGGGAGCCTGCTTCTCCCTCTCCCTCTGCCATTCTCTCCACTTGTGCTCTCTGGCTCTATCTCTCTGTCAAATAAATAAATAAAATCTTTAAAAAAAAAAAAAAAGAATGATTATGCTAGTAGAAATCTTAAGTAGTCAAAATAACTTCAAATATCCTTGGTGTGGTTTTAGCCAAACTTTCCCCCAACTGTAAGTTGAACTTTTATATGATATAGCCTGCAGCTCTTTATGGTAAAGATAAGACTAGAAATGAATTTACATCTTTTTTCCCCTACCCTTTCAGAGTTAACATTTTGCCTTTGAGGAAATGTCCTGGTACGTGGATGCATCTGCTTCCTTTATAGCTTTTAATCCAGGTCTTTGCAGTGTCTTGGTGTTTGGCATGAATGGTGGTGTCTCATTGTGGCTGAAGTATAGTTAAAAATACTTTTTGTTTAATGGAACAGTAGCTGAGCCAGATTTTACTGTATTGTAAAATCAATTATTATACATTAACTGAATTATTATACATTGAGGTTTTTAGAATGTGCCTAAAATGATTATTTCTCTGGAGTTCAAATAGGTTTTCTGTAACAGAAGGAAAAGTGATTAGGAGTGAGGGCTTTGGAATCAGAGAGGTTTGAGTGCTTTATCCAGAGAGCTTTGTGAATGTAGGAGGGGTAGCTGCTTCCTCATCTGCACAATGGGCATAATAATCCCTGCTTCACAGGGTGGTTAGGAGGATTAAAAAAAATAATACACGGAAAGTTCTTTACTGAGTGCTTGGTTCATAAGCATTTAGTAAATGGAGTTAAATTTTTTTAAAAAATGATTTTATTTATTTATTTGACAGAGAGAGACACAGCGAGAGAGGGAACACAAGCAGGGGGAGTGGGAGAGGGAGAAGCAGGCTTCCCGCAGAGCAGGGAGCCCTATGTGGGGCTCGATCCCAGGACCCTGGGATCATGACCTGAGCCGAAGGCAGACGCTTAACGACTGAACCACCCAGGCGCCCCTGGAATTAACAAATTTTAATGGTGGGTGTGTGTATGTATCTGTATTTTTAAAAAAGTACTGGAGATCTTATTCTGTTCCTTTTCAGGTCAGTTGAACATACTGATGGTCAAAGTGTCCTAACAGACTCACTATGGAGGCGGTATAGTGAATTTGAATTGTTGAGAAACTACCTTTTAGTTTACTATCCACATATTGTTGTGCCACCTCTACCAGAAAAAAGGGTAAGAAATGAAACAGCAGTGTAGTTCAGAAGTATTGAGCATTGAGACTATTCTTCATGATTGTTTTGTTCACCTAGGCAGAATTTGTTTGGCATAAACTTTCTGCTGACAACATGGACCCGGATTTTGTGGAAAGACGACGGATTGGCTTAGAAAACTTTCTCTTGAGAGTTGCCTCACATCCCATCCTTTGTAGAGACAAAATCTTCTATTCGTTTTTAACACAGGTATTTTTCTCTTATTTATTAGTCTTAAAAATTCATTTGATTTTTTTTCTTTTAAACTGTAGAATGCTTATGCTTAAGTATCTCTTTGCAGCAGCTTTGTTACTATATATGCATTTAATTGTGTTTTTCAGTTTGTTTTGATTTTCAAAAATATTGGGTTACATCACTCAGCTAACATTTTTATACTTAAAGATACTAAAGACAGTACTTTCTGGCATCACTTAAATGATATCAAAGTTAGTCTTAATTTTTTGAAGCCCAGATCTATAAAATCTTGGGTCTGTCTTTTGGTAATCTTTTGGAATCTGGATTGTATGCTTAATTTTGAAATGAATTCTTTTTTTTTTAACCTTTCTCCCATCTTCCCTGAAAGAATAACAGAATAATAGATATGTAATTTATTTAATTTGGAGTATTCCTTATAGGTTGTTTTATTTTGCAATGATTTCTAAAATTAACTTTAATTTTTAGGAAGGTAACTGGAAGGAGACCGTGAATGAAACTGGGTTTCAACTGAAGGTAAGAATATCTTTATGAAATAATTTGACAGGTTCCTTTACAATTCCTAGCACAGTGCCATGCATTTAGTGGATACTTGGTATTTATTGAATGAATGAATGTTGGAAATAGACCTCGCTTGCAAATATCATTGCTAATACCATTGGTAAGGTTTTCAAAGAAACACTCTGAATTCACTTTGGATTTCCCTTATTTTAGTTACTAATGAGACTAGAGTGGGCATATTTATGAATTTCATTCTGTAGGGAAAGAACATTTTGAAGCAGTAATTTAGACATAAGCTATAGATTTTTCCTGGAATATGCGCATATACTTTGCATCTTTTTTTTAAACCCCCTCTGCCTTTACCACTGCCACTCACATTCTTGCCCACATACTTACTCATTTTTTTATGAGATATGAAAGACACTTCTTTTTTTTTTTTTTAATATTTATTTATTTATTTGACAGAGAGAGACACAGCGAGAGGGAACACAAGCAGGGGGAGTGGGGGAGGGAGAAGCAGGCTTCCCGTGGAGCAGGGAGCCCGATGTGGGGCTCGAACCCAGGACCCTGGGATCATGACCTGAGCCGAAGGCAGACGCTTAACGACTGAGCCACCCAGGCGCCCCATGAAAGACACTTCTGAATTGAGCTTGGCGTTCCCAATCATAGCAGACTAAAAGATGAGCTATGTGTCATGCTTCTTCTGTCTACTGGGACATGGTGGTCAGCTTTGAGTGGACATATGAGTCATTTTCAATTAGTGTCTATTAGTGATATAGCTTTTCAAATTTAGTCATTATAATTTGTGTTTGGGAGTGAAACTGTTATCTAAAAATTGAAAAGCAAGGTATGGTGTGATGGCCACCCTAACTCCTATCTGCTCTCCCTGTTGGCCCCAAAAGTAACGTAAACACAGGTTGTTGGCAAATTTTTGAAAGTTTTTCTCTCTTGTGTATACTGAACAGGTAAGTAGAAAAATGTAATGTAAAATGATAGGATATATAAATTGATGAGCAATTGATATGATAATTAAGTAACAAAAGTTTAATAGGTCTAGACAACAAGAATGGAATGTCTTTACAGTAGTTTTGAAAACACCCCCTAGAGATTTATGTATTGACACTTAGGGATTTGAAATTTAGCACAAAAAAACTCAGAAGAGAAAAATTTGTTTCTGCATGGAAAATATAATCAAGCATCTAATTCTGTCATAAGCTGATACTCATATATAAAAATTTTATTGACCAGTTGCATGAAAAAATTAGAATTTTGTTGGCTATAATTCATTACTTTATGGTACTCAGAATATTGGAATTTTAATTTAGAGTTGGATTTGAAATAACTAAAAACTTTTAAAAATGTTTTTATTTTGATAGGTTTTCTGAGAACTAGTGTAAGATGTTAGGAGCTAATATTAAGGAAAAGAGAAAAGTAAAACTTAATTGTTTTGATGACTTCTCTTTATGTAACAGTCATAGATTTAGTCATTAGTTTAGTAACTAGTTCACAGTTCTTTGTCCTTGAACCCAGTATTTGGCCATGACTTTGGTGACCTTGAGAGACCTCTCGAGTTTCTTCATCTGTATAGACTCTGCTGTTTACTGAGTGGATTGAATCTTGCATATAGGTGCTATTTAAGAGTTAAAATGTTTCATATTTGGGTTGCCTTATGGTAAAACCTCAGTTTCACTTTTCTAAGGTCTTTGAAAGGTAATACTTAATGCGCAGTATTAATAATTTGAAAAGTCAGACTCCTAATGAAATAGAACAGAAATAAGATGTATAAAGAGAGTTTGGAAATCCTCGTGTCCTACTGTATTCCTTATTTTGTTGTGGCTGGTTCTTGTTTTAAGTCCTTTCATCAGTGAAATGGAATCTTTTAGATCACCTTGCACATATGTACACGCACACATGCATGTATGTAAGGTTCATGTACATACATGTTACCATCCCATATTACCTCTCTTTTTGGTTATAAATTGTATATAAAAATGGTTGGTAAAGGAAGTATTGGAAACTATTTCTGTGAAAATGAGATTGTTCTGAATCAGGCCAAATATTTATATTTTTAAAATACTATATTTTATAAGGATATTTGACATTGGGGGGCACTTGGGTGGCCAATTCTGGATCTCAGCTCAGGTCTTCATCTTAGGGTTGTAGGTTCAGGTTCAGGCCCTGCATTGGGCTCTGTGCTGGGTGTGGAGCCTACTTAAGAAAAAAAAAGAATATTTGACTTTGGCCTTTGGCTTTTGGATTGTCACCCTCAAATTGAAATGTCAGCTTACTTTAATTTTCCTTTTTTTTTTTTTTAAGATTTTATTTATTTGAGAGAGAGAGAGCAGAGGAGAGGGGCAGAGGGAGAAGGAAAAGCAGACTCCCTGTGGAATAGGAAGCCCGACATGGGGCTTAATCCCAGGACCCTGAGACCATGACCTGAGCCAAAGACAGACACTTAACTGACTGAGCCACCCAGCCGCCCCTGATTTTCCTTTTTTCACATGTTTGTTTAATTTAATATATAGTTTTGGCCTACTAGATTAATATTTTCTTGAGTCTTTTTAGAGTAATTATTATACCCAGCAAGATAATTATACAAATCTAGTTTCTTTTTTTTTTAAGATTTTATTTATTTATTTGAGAGAGAGAGAGCAGGAGTGGGGCAGAGGGAAAGGGAGAGAATCTCAAGCAGACTCCATGCTGAGTGTGGAGTCCGATGTGGGGCTCAGTCTTAGGACCCTGAGATGATGACCTGAGTCAAAACCAAGAGTCCGACACTTAACTGACTGAGCCACCCAGGTGCCGCCCAGGCGCCCCAAAAATCTAGTTTCTTTTTTATCAGTGCTCTACTTAATATAAACATGAGCAACAACGCTTTTCATCACTGCTTTATATTGGCATTTTTTGTCTTTAATATTTATATAAATATTCCTGTTAACCAATTTAGTGAAAGAGCAAAGAGTTTATCTAGAGTAATGAACATATCAACTAGTTACTTTAGTATAAAGTAATACTGTTTTAACTCCCATTAACTCAATTCCTTACATGAAAGTATCATCCATATACCCAAACCTTAAATGAATTTACGCTAACTCAGAGGAATCCAGAACCCTGTTTGTTGCTTGGAGTAGACTGCTCGTGTCCCCAGTCTGGACTTTTAAAATCTCTGCTAATCTGTGTATTACACAGAAATGCGGAGAGAGCCATTGTGATTCCAAATGCCGGGTGCCTACAGAGTATCAGGTGCTCTTTTAGGTGCTATGGAGACAGTAGTGCATGAGCTGAAAATCTTCATAAACTCCCATGTTCTTATGGAGCTTATATTTTAGTAGTTGGAGACATTAAATTAACATTTAAATAAGATACTTGAAAATAGGTATGTCATCTTTGTTAAAAGAGTATGACAGCAGAGATTTTTTGTCCAGAGATTATTTTGAGACAGGTGACCATAAAACTTATTGTCCAAATGGGGACACTTTCAAGAGTAAAAAGGGGCGCTATTAATAATGAGTCTAGGACAACAAGCATAAACCAGGACTGTCCTGGGTAAATTGAGTCACATGGTTGAAGAGATAACATTAGAGCTGAGACAGGAATAGGAAGCCTGCAGTGGAATCGGGCTGGGAACCAGAGAAGAGGAACATTAGAGAGAGGCCCAAGCTGGGTGGTGGTTTACTAGGCAACATTTGGGGGAAGAGAAGAATCAGAAGATGAAATAACCAAGGGAAGACAAGATCAGGACAAGGAAAGTAAAATATGGAATAAGAGCTGGGAAAGAGGAGGAAGTGGGGACTAAAGGAGAACATGGGAAGTAAGGTGGTAAGTTGGGGCTAGAGAATAGTTGGGGTTATTTTTCCTTACGCACGTTTGTCTTGTGCCAAGCTTTGTGAGGCACTGGGGGTACAGCAGAGAACAAAGGAGATGAAAGTATTGCCAGAGCCACCGATGTGCAGCTCCCAGGGGCACCATGTGCATTGTGCCTTTTTATGGCTCTTATATTCTAGTGGACAGCCAAGGCACAAGGGAACAAGTAATGATGTCAAGTTGTGCTGTTTTCAAGGAGATGAAAGAAGGTGCTATGAAACAGTGATGGGTCAAGGGTCTTCTTTAGATATTTGATGGGGAATCTGAAAGAGGGTTGGTAAACTGTCAGGTTTGGAATAGTCCAGGTGCTTTTTTTGAGATCTGGCTTTGGGGACATTTTAGGCAACTTTTCTGTTTATGGAATCTCATGAAATGGTGAGCATGGTGAATTGGGTGTTCTGATGGACCTGACTTGACCGGATATTGGGTAAGCAAAGGTTAAGATGGTAATGTTTAACTTTTTTTTTTTTTTAAAGATTCTATTTATTTATTTGACAGAGAGAGAGATAGCGAGAGAGGGAACACAAGCAGGGGGAGTGGGAGAGGGAGAAGCAGGCTTCCCACAGAGCAGGGAGCCCGACGTGGGGCTTGATCCCAGGACCCTGGGATCATGACCTGAGCTGAAGGCAGATGCCCAACGACTGAGCCACCCAGGCGCCCCAATGTTTAACATTTTATATGACTTTTAAATTGGTAAATTGTTGATATTAAAAGTAAAAAATAAATGGGCGTTGTTAAGAATTTGAGATTCCAGAAAAGGTACAAATGAAAATATCCTTCTTTACTCATAGTTTTTATGTAATTTCATCCTCATTTAAAGAATCATGTTTGTATGTGAATATAGAGTCTTTAACACTTTGGTGTTTAGTTATTTTAATTAATTAAAAGAACATAAGGGAGTAATATATGCCTTAAATTCATAGGTATGTTTATATGTAAGGACTTTCATGTGCACTAGCTTGTTTGCCCCTGAGAAGTGAGAAAGGTCAAGAATTGGTGAAATACTGATTCTAGAAATAAGAGGATCCCCAGAAATCAGTGATAAATTAAGTTTCTATAGATGTTCTTGATAGCTTTTTGAATTTCTTGTGGTCTGAAGTTCTAAGAACCTGAGTTTGTGGAGTAACATATTTGTTGCATTTGTTTTTATTTTCTTAGCCAAGTAATTTGGGGAGCCCCAGGATTGTTTTGTCTTGTTTTGTTAATTTGGGAGTATATGTAATTATGGGTTGGAAATTGGAGTAATGTACAATTTTCAAGCTGATTGCAAGTTTCAAACTACATTATAAAATTAATTCCTGATTTAGCCACCTTTTTTTTTTTAAAGATTTTATTTATTTATTTGAGAGAGAGAATGAGAGAGAGAGAGAGAGCACATGAGAGGGGGAGGGTCAGAGGGAGAAGTAGACTCCCCACTGAGCAGGGAGCCCGATGCGGGACTCGATCCTGGGACTCGAGGATCATGACCTGAGCCGAAGGCAGGCGCTTAACCAACTGAGCCACCCAGGCGCCCATGATTTAGCCACCTTTTATGAACTCTGTAGTTTCTGTGCCTGGTCAGAAATAATTCAGTGTTTTGTTTCGTTTTTGTTTTTTTTGTTTTTTGTTTTTGTGAGAACTTAGGATAGGATTTGGATATATTGAAGTATAAATTTTATAGAATTCAATTATTGTTCAGTGCTGATCCCTCTGTTCCTCCTTTGAGAGCAATTATTTAGAATGAGTAAAAATAGTTAAAAAGTTAAAAAAAAAGGTAGTTAAAAAGTTGTAACATTTTCTGTCAGCTAGATAGAAACTAATTTAATGTCATTTCGTTTACTTTAGTGTGTAGTATTTAGTACAGGTATTTCCATACTTTTTAAAAATACTGATCATGACAGTGAAAAAAACAGTGTACATTTGGTTTGGATTCCATCTGGGAACCACCTGCATATGCAGTAATGCATATGCTTCAGAGCGGTCGTTTTATTTAGTTTATCATTGTTTTTCTTGATTTAGAGAAAGGTAAACTACTTTTTTCCCATGACCTATTCTGACTTGTGATAATGCAGAGCTATGTATATATATCTATTAGTGTGTTGATGTTTATAATTGTTTTACTTTGGTACCATTGAATGCCATGTATTCAGTTTAATTTATTAAAACATTGTTTTTGTAGTGTTTTCAAAAATAATTAAGCTTTCTTTTTTTTTTAGATATGTTTATGTGTTTGACACAAATGATATGAAGAAAACTGTACTTGAGCATCTTAAATCTAAAGGGAAAGTAAAACTGTTTGGATTTATACCCTGAAATGTAATTGTATTAAGTGAACAAATTATTTTTTCCAGGCAGACTCCAGGTTAAAAGCGCTTAATGCAACATTCAGAGTGAAAAACCCAGACAAGTAAGGTTTTGTTTTAATAACAGTTACAATGTTGTTTTGAATGGTGCCTATCAATTTATTAAATTTTTCATTTCTGAATGTATGCACTTTATTTGCTAACTATTTTAAATAGTAATTCACGTTTAGTGAAATCCTCTTACAGTTAAAACTGATTTTGAGATATGGTAACTTAATTGGGTTTAAGGTTGCAAGTAACTGAAGTTTTAGAAAATTAAACCACTGCTTTTTCCTAGAAGTATTTATTAAAATGTTGTTGGAGATAATCAGAAAAATAAGAGAAGTAATTTTTAATTTCATATGAAATCATTTTTCTTATATGACTTTGCTTGTCAAATATGTATAAATCTCAAGTTAAGATTATTATATATTGTGTATATATTTAATAATAAACTACTTTGTATGCCAAGAAAACTTGATAAATGCGTACTAGTATAATAATTTCATGGAGATGTATTTATATGACACTTACTTCATTAATATCAGTTTGGTGTTTGTGAGACCATTTCTATAATAAAGGAAGCCTGTGCATTCAGAAAAAAATTTCCTTAGACTGGGACCTAGGCATTTCTTAATATTTTGGTTTTACTCATTCTCTGAATTGGGTGGATAATTCAGGTTTTTCATTATATGGACCGTTACCTGGCTTTTGATTCAGCTAAATTTTTCAAATAGGAAGGTGCTCAGGCAGATGAGGCTTTTCCATTTTTGCCTTCGAAGCTCATGAGATGCGTTAGAATTTCTCTAGTTAAGCCTTCAGCATTAATTTCTATGTGGTGTAAATTCTTACCAAATGCCAGGTTTGCATAGTTTGATAACGTATTATGCCTGACTTTATAAATCATAACACATTAGCATAATGCCTTTGATTTTTAATAATAAATTTTGAATATAAAATATAAATAAATATTTAAAATTTTGGTGATCAGGAAATTGTGATGGTAACCATTGAGGGTTTTCTTTTTAATAGTCTTATTTATTTATTTATTTATTTAATTTTTTTTCTTAAAAGATTTTAATTTATTTATTTAACAGAGAGATAGAGAGCACAAGTAGGCAGAACGGCAGGCAGAGGGAGAGGGAGAAGCAGGCTCTCCGCTGAGCAGGGAGCCCGATGCGGGGCTCGATCCCAGGACCCTGGGATCATGACCTGAGCCTGAGGCAGCCGCTTAACTGACTGAGCCACCCAGGCGCCCCAGCCTTATTTATTTATTTAAAAAATATTTTATTTATTTATTTGAGAGAGCAAGAGCATGAGCAGGGGTAGGGGCAGAGGGAGAGGGCGAGGGAGAAGCAGACTCCGTGCTGAGCAGGGAGCCTGATGTGGGACTTGATCCCAGGACCCTGAGATCATGACCCAAGCCGAAGACAGATGCTTAACCAACTGAGCCACCCAGGTGCCCCTTAATAGACTTTTGAGAGGAGTTTTAGTTTTACAGAAAAATGGAATGGATAGCACAGAGGTCCCATATATACCCTCTGCCCCCACACATGCACAGTCACCCCCACTATTAACATCCCCCACCAGAATGGTACATTTGTTACAATTGATTAACGTATATTGACCACACTATTATCACCCAAAGATACTACATCAGGGTTCTCTCTTGGTGTTGCATATTGTATGGGTTTTGACGAATTTATAATGACACGTATTCATCATGATAGTATCATACAAAATATTTTCACTGTCCTGGGGCGCCTGGTTGGCTCAGTCTGTAGAGCACATGACTCTTAATCTCGGGGTCATGAGTTCAAGCCCCACTTTGGGCATGGAGCCTACTTAAAATTAAAAAAATAAATAAAAATAAACAACAAAAAACCCCAAGTATTTTCACTGTTCTAAAAATCCTTTGTGGTCTGCCTATTTATCCCTCCCTCCCAGCCCTGGCAACCAGTGATCTCCATAGTTTTGCCTTTTCTAGAATGTCATAGACAGTATGTAGCCTTCTCAGATTGGTGTTTTTCACTTAGTAATATGCATTTAAGGTTTTACTGAGGTTTCATTATAAAGGCTATAATGACATGCATGGTATATAAGAGATGTTCTCTAGGTAAAGAACTAAAATTTTAAGTCACCCTCCAAAAAAAGCTTTGAGAAACCTAGTAGGCTAGCTAGCTTTATGACTTTGGTGGATGTACATTCGAGGAGCATGTAGATGAGACTGTTTTTAAATTAATATTTTAATATATGTTCAATTGAATGTTTTTCAGTTTAATGAAAAATTTTATCAATTGAATGTTGTCTTCCCTTTTCTGGCCTAACCAGGTTCCTGGATTGTAAAATTTTATTTAATATCCATATTATTATAGAATTTTAAATTTGATATGACCAATAACATAACCAAGCAGTTTCTTGCTTCTGTTCTTATGAAGTGTATAATTAATGTATAATTAGTAATAGAATTTATTTGCCTTAAGTTCTAGATAAGAGGATTGTCTATGTCATTCATTGGTTTTTTTTTTTTAAAGATTTATTTATTTATTTATTTTAAAGTAATCTCTACACCAAACATGGGATTCGATCTCATGACCCCAAGGTCAAGAGTCACATGCTCCTCCGACTGAGCCAGTCAGGCACCCCTATATCATTCATTGTTTAAACAGATTCTTCATGTACAGAATCTCTGTTCTAGCTATGTCATATATTATATATATTTTATACACTGGGTCTAGCTGGCCCAATATATAATTATTATTCATACCATTACTAAAATAGTTTACATCATTAAGATACTTTTATTCTGTCCTTTCTTAAAATGTAGAAAACCAGAAAGATTGTTTTAGAGGGATTACCAAAATGATACTAGCTTTACGCATGTTTATGTTTCTTCAAACTGGGGTGCCTGGCTGGCTCAGTTGGAAGAGCATGTGACTCTTGATCTTGTGGTCGTGAGTTCGAGCCCCATGTTCCGTGTAGAGATTACTAAAAATAAATAAATAAATAAAATAAGATATGTTTCTTCAAACTAGACTGTTAAAGAGCAGTTTGGAGATGGACCTCGAGTCTTCTACTTTTATGTGGCAATATTTAGACAATATTTGGGCAATATTTAGGAGGTAGACCAAGAGATTAGTAGAATGAATGGGGGTGAAAGAGGGGGGCAGAAAATACAGGTGGCACCCAGGTTTCATTCTTTAGAGTGCTAGGGAATACAGGGAAGAGAGATTTGGGAGGGATAGGGGAAGGTAAGTTGAGCTTTGGGTATGGAAGCAAGTAGAAATGTCTGCTAGTCAGTTGGTGTTATAGATCTGGTGTTTATTAGGAGAGAGATTTGGGCAGGAGGTGGAAATTTGGAATTCAGTAGCATGTACATTATAATTGTGAAGCTTTGTGAATGATAAGTCACATAGAGTGTTTCGATTGAAAGATTGATTATTAAGATGGCTGAGGACCCAGGATTGGACCCCAAGGAGTGCCAACTCTTTGAGGGTGTTTTCCAAAGTGTAATCAGAGGATTAGTAGCATCTGAATCCTGTGGGTTGGGCTTGTTAAACCTTCAGCTTTCTGAGTCCCACTAAGGTCTCTGTGTACAGTTTTGCTTGTTCACACCCCTCTCCTACTGAGAGGCCCTTGGTAGCGTTTCTAACAAACACTTTAGAGGTTCTTTGCACGCTAACGTTGGAGGTGTAACAGGTGGGTGAAGGAAATGTATACTGCAAAAGAGACTTCAGGCATAACCAGAGAGTAAAAGGAAAATCATGAGAAAATGAAACTGGTGTCAAGGGAACAAATTTTTGAGGAGGGTGAGGTCAGCTGTTACACTGCTGAAAGGACCAAGAAAGATGAGGACTAAAGGATGTCATTGGATTTTAGCAACATGAGAATAATTAGTGTGTTTGTCTGGAGTATTTCTATACTCTGGTGCTGGAGGCAAAACTAGATTGCAGGGGGCTGCACGGTGAATGGGAGGTGGTGGTTGCTTGAGAGAATGCCTTGTCAAAGTGTGCCCGTGAGAGGCGTGGGTATGAGGGTGTGTTAGCAGTTGCGTGTGTTGTCAAGGGAATGTGTGTATGTATTTTAATATAGGAGAGTTAATTGATATGCTAATGAGAAGGAGCTTGCAGAGAGTGGAAGTTAGAAAATAGGAATATGGGGTATAGCTGGGGTAGAATCTAGAGTATTGATGGGAAGAAGGGTCCTCGAGGGACGGAAGAAATAATAGAGGTAGATGTGTTTACTGGCAGGAGATCCTACTAATGGCTGTGTTTAATGTGTGAAGCTTGGTCGGAGAGCGACAGGTGGTGGTATCAGAAGTTTCACATCTTTATGCAGAATGGTGGTTATTAGATAAGGGAAACAAAGATTACTGAGCAGCATGAAGATTGAGGTTCAAGACCATGAGTTTAGCGCCAGGAATTTTTTCAAGGAACTTTTCAGACAAACAAATTTTATCTCTATCTCAGTTTCACAGTAAAAATTATGAAGTATGACATCTTTCCTTATCTTTAAAAAGATCAAAAGAAAATATGGTGGTTTTATTTTAAAGTTTTTTGAATTTGTATTGGTGTGTACATAAAGCCAGCATATAGTTAAATAGAATCAGTTTTGTTGTTCTCAGGAACTGCTGTTTTGTCTTTCAGTTCTTGACGTGCTTTCATGAGAAAACAATGATGTTTTCTTTCTGTCCTGTTTCAGGAGATTTACTGAACTGAAACACTACAGTGATGAGCTGCAGTCTGTCATCTCACATCTTCTTCGAGTCAGAGCTGTAAGTGGTCCCCAGGGCTTTGTGACACACATTCATAAGGAAGTGCTTCTCGCCTGATCACGTTTTTAAATAATGGATGGTGTTTATGATGAATAGCTGGTTTTTGCATTCAGATTTGGCCTGTTCCTCATCCAAACTGCATTTTTTTTAAAAATGTGAAATGTTTTCTTGTATAAACAACTTGAAGGTTTTTAGCCTGTTGTTTTCTCTGTAGTTTGTATATGGTTGTTTTGACATCTTGTCAAAGGCCTATCCTTTCAGTGTTGGAATATAATTAAGTAAGTGTGGGAGTTTAGATCTACATGCAGTGATATCCTTGTACTTTCAAGGTTTTTTTTTTTTTTAAATAGTGAAATAGTTTATATATGTTAGGCTATCCTGTGCCTGTGCTCTTAAATTCTCCTAAAGAAACTTGTTTGGGGTAATGGTCTGCCATGACAAAAGAAATTAGAAATTGAGGCATAATCACTGAACTTAGCCATATGGTTGGGCTCTGGTAGACATGGAACCCTTAGAACTTGGCTGTACTAGAGACTTTGAAAGGGGTACCTGGGTAGCTCAGTTGGTTAAGAGTCTGCCTTCAGCTTGGGTCATGATCCTGGAGTCCTGGGATTGAACCCTGCATTGGCTTCCTGTTCAGTGGGGAGTCTGTTTCTCCCTTTCCCTCTGCTCCTCCCCCAGCTCATGTTCTCTGTCTCTCTAATAAGTAAATAAAATCTTTAAAAAAAAAAAAAAAAAAAGACTGAAAGATACTGGGATGCCAGGTCTAGGATCACAACTTAGAGTGATTGGAATCCTCTTGAAATACATTATCTGGGATTTGTTTTAATAAGAGCATCTACTGGTGAGGAGTGGAAAGTGGGGGCAGTTTTAGATGAAACTAGATTGGCCATATAATAATTGTTGAAGGTAGGTGTTGGGAAATGGAAGTATGTTCTACTGTTCTCTACTTTTTGTATGACTGAAGATTTCTATGATAAAAAGTATAAAAAAATAAAATAAGAGAAAAAAATCCTTTTGAATATCTTTATATTGGCCCAGTCTTCTGTTTAACCATTCAGAGTACCATTAGACTCCCTAAATAAATTATGAGATACTTTCTAATAAAAGAAAAGGTACCTGTGAGAATTAGTAGGCTAGAGTCAAGAACTGGGTATTGGGAAGCTGTGGATTGATAAGGTAATTAGACAACAGTTCTTGTGGAAAGTTGGGGGTAGGCGGGACAGAGACACCCCAGAAGACTGGAAGAATAATTCATATAGCTTTGTCTTTTATGCTAGAAACCTTGGAGAATCTATTTAAATTAGAGGTATGGCTGATTGTGAAAGCTGTATCCTTTTTAAAGGCCTTCAACCAAAGGGAAGGGTGGGGAACACAGTAGAAAGCCTTGTTTAGCAGGAAGGTTAACAGTTCTGGGAGTTTGAGTAGGCAGAGGTACATAATTGTACACTCACATGAATAACCCCAGGTATTGAGAAGTTCTCAAACAGTCTTTCAGACCCAGAAGAAAACTAAAGAACAAAGCAGAAAAACAGCTAGAATCGGATTTATCAGAAATCTCTGAGATGAGTGTGAATTGAGCAGAATGTAATGGTTAAACACTCAGAAAATCTGGGAAGTATAGGTAATAAATTTAAGTGAGACCTAAAGGAGGGAGACGTAATTGTCATTGCTGTGAGACTATTACAGATCATTTAGCCTGAAGGAAGGTATACATGATGCTTTCATAAAAAACAAGTAAAATTGTCACAAGGCAAGATAACCATAGTGATTATGTGTTGTTTTCTGCTGAAAGTGTATTTTTATTTTTATTTTTTAAAGATTTTATTTATTTATTTGAGAGAGAGAATGAGAGACAGAGAGCACAAGAGGGAAGAGGGTCAGAGGGAGAAGCAGACCCCCAGCTGAGCAGGGAGCCCGACGTGGGACTCGATCCCGGGACTCCAGGATCATGACCTGAGCCGAAGGCAGTCGCTTAACCAACTGAGCCACCCAGGCGCCCTGAAAGTGTATTTTTAAATGTGATTAATATTTAATAACCTTTAAAGATTATGGCAAAATTTAACCATATCAAATTTGTTTCTGCCCTAGGACTTTTATTTGCTCTTCCTCATGCCCGTATCACTTTTCCCACATGCCCCACCTTCAAGAACCTCTCTTGGCCCGTTCTCTTTTGTCATTCATTTCTCATCTCAAATGCCTCCCTTAGAGAAATCTTTCCTGGGCATCTTATATAAAATAAGATGCAATTTTCTATCATTTTCTGTCATTTCTCTGTCATATTCTGTCATTGCTGTTGTCTTTATAGCAACACTGTCTGACATCGTGTTCTAATTTGTTAATGAGCTCCCCTACTAGTACATGTGAGCCCCACAAGAGCAGGTTTGTTTTCTCGCTGCTAAATCCCTGAAAAATGATGTCCAACTCATAGACACTCACTATATATTATAATACATTGAATGAAGGAATGAATGAATGTATATGCTGACATTTTTATGTTTAAGAAAAATCTGAAAAAACAGAAATTGCTTCTTTTATTTTAAATTCCAGTATAGTTAGCCTACAGTGTCATGTTAGTTTCAGGTGTATAAGATAGTGATTAAACAATTCCCAGTGCTCATCACAACAAATGCTTTCCTTAATCCCCATCTCCTGTTTCACCCATACCCCACTCACCTCCCTTCTGGTAACCATCAGTTTGTTCTCTATAGTTAAGATAAATTGCTTCTTGAATTTAATTATAACCAACCAGGGAGAACTGGTTAGTAATGTATATGTGAAAAGAACCTTTAAAGAAAACAACCTTGTCATCAAAGAATTTGTAATACATAAGTAAGAGAATTCTGAGTATAGATATTTATCCCAAGCTTTTTGTTTGTTTGTTTTTTGCTCAAGATTCTATTTATTTATTTATTTAAAGATTTTATTTTTTTATTAGAGAGAAAGAGCGCACACGAGGGGGGAGAGGGCAGAGGGAGAAGCAGACTCCCCGCTGAGCAGGGAGCCTGACGCGCGGCTCGATCCTAGGATCCTAAGATCATGACCTGAGCCGAAGGCAGACGCTTAACCGACTGACCCAGGCATCCCTACGATTTTATTTTAAGTAATCTCTACACCCAATGTGGCATCAAGACTCAAATGCTCTACTGACTGAGCCAGCCAGGCACCCCATCCTTAACTTTATGAAAACAGGCTTCAGAAACTTTAATGGCATTAAAGATAGCTTGAGCTCTTGAAAGGAAAGGCAGCACTTGATCTGTGAATCAAATTGAAATTCTGAATGAATAAATGAGAGAAAAGCCAGTGAACAATACAGGATGCTTTGTGATTAGCTAAAATTTTGATTTTTCTAAAATTGGGAGAAAGGCTATTATTTAATCATGGACAGTAACAGAAAAGTAAAAATGAAAGCTTAAAGTCCCAACGCACCACAGGAAGGGCCTTTTTGTAACAGTCAGAATGTCAAGAGAAGAAGGCTTAGACGCTGTTTGAGACAGAGGATGAATTCTTTTATTTAATTATTGTATTTTATTTTTGAGACAGAGGATGAATTCTTAACAGATGAAGGAAAATAGAATTATTTGACCATCTTTTCTATCAAGGAGAATTCTTTTGAAAGAAAAGGCAAAAAATAAGTTTTAGATTGGTTAAAGAGTTAAATATTTATCAAAATAGAACAACCAGAAAGAGTGGGTGGCCTTGGACTGAGAGGACTGGCTTTGGACTGTGTCTCTGCCATTTATTGGGTCCTTCAGACAAATCCAGCTAAAAAAATGGGAATATCTGCCTGGCACATAGTAGGTACTGAATAAATATTTGTTATATGAAGGTGCCTTATTCATAGAATTATGAGACTCAGATGAAATAATTTCTGTCTTGTAAATAACAACGGAAAGGGGGCACCTGGGTGGCTCAGTCGTTAAGCATCTGCCTTCAGCTCAGGTCATGATCCAGGGTCCTGGGATCGAGCCCCGCATTGGGCTCCCGGCTCGGCGGGAAGCCTGCTTCTCCCTCTCCCGCTCCCCCTGCTTGTGTTCCCTCTCTCGCTGTCTCTCTCTCTGTCAGGTAAATAAATAAATAAATCTTTAAAAAGAAAAATAAATAACAATGGAAAAATAATATTGATCTGTATATCAACCAGTGCTCAAGCATATTATATAATATTCTTATCAAGTTCACACAGTAGCCCTTTAAAGATAGTACTGTTACTGTCCTCATTTGTAGATTAGGAACAGAGGCAAAGGAAATGTACTAAGTGAAATTAAATAATTTGTCTGATACCACACTATAATAGATGTGTGGAGCCAGAATTTCCACTTTTGCCTGACTCAAGAGCCCATGCTCTTAACTACCTACAAATGGTATATTGACAGAGGACATGAATTCAAGTAGATTGAGCAAGAAGAAAACTGATTTTCATTGAGTCATCCTCCTTATTGCCAGGACCCTTAACAAATGTCATCTCATCTAATCCTCACAAAGTTATATGATGAAGGTCATTTCCATATTGAAAGATATAATAACAAGGCTTGAAGTGGCTTAATAAATCTCCAAAGTCAAACCCTAAAGTAAGAAGGAGCTGGAATTTGAACTCACATTTGTCTGACTGCAGATCCCATATTTCCTACTACAGTATATGCTGCCTCTTTAGGGAGAAATCAAATTTAAAAGGGAGGGGGGAGGTGCACCTGGGTGGCTCAGTTGTTAAGCGTCTGCCTTCGGCTGGAGCTGCATCAGGTTCCCTGCTCCGTGGGAAGCCTGTTTCTCCCTCTCCCTCTGCCCCTCCCTCTCCTTGTGCTCTCTCTCTCTCTCTCTCTCGCTGTGTCTCTCTCTGTCAAATAAATAAATAAAATCTTAAAAAAAAATAGAGGAAGGGGGTCTCTTCTAAAAAATAAAATAAAAGGGAGGGGGGAACGTTTAACTTTGCAGATACTGTAAATTATAATTATTAAGATACTACTTGACATGTTTGTCCTAAGGATGGTAATCTCTGGCGTTCTGAAATATTTAGTGATGGTGGCAGTATAAAGTATTACATGCAGCTCGTTTGGGAACCACTGTGGCAGTAAGTATCAATAGTTAAATCTCATAATCTTTGAATCCTTAGGAAATAGTTCAAAAGAAAAGAAAAACTATGCATGTCTAGATTTTCAAAATAAGATCATCTAATAGAATGTCCTGAAACTGTCCTTTTTAGCATTAAATCAGCTACTACTTCAATGAGGATAGAAAAGGCATTCTTTTTTTTTAATTTGTTTATTGTTATGTTAATCACCATACATTTCATCATTAGTTTTTGATGTAGTGTTCCATGATTCATTATTTGCGTATAACACCCAGTGCTCCATGAAGTAAGTGCCCTCTTTAATACCCATCACCAGGCTAACCCATCCTCCCACCCCCCTCCCCTCTAGAACCCTCAGTTTGTTTTTCAGAGTCCATAGTCTCTCATGGTTCGTCTCCCCCTCCGATTTCCCCCCTTCATTCTTCCCCTCCTGCTATCTTCTTTTTTTTTTTTTCTTAACGTATATTGCATTATTTGTTAGAAAAGGCATTCTTACAGTTCCAAATGATTCTGAGCTGTGTAGAATGATTGGATGAGTCTGTCACATTTCTTCTGCTGTCATAGAATTTGCTAGGTATCACACTTTCCCTGTCAGTTGTCAGATGATCAGTTTTCAAAAAGAAATACTTCTCAATAGAAAGGAAATTGAATAGCAGTCGGAACTAAATCGTTGGATACAGCCCCTTTTCCCTGGCACCAGTATTCTTGATTACCAATGACCAATGAATTAATTTGGTTTTAGGTTTTATCATTTCTGTTTTATTTCTCTGCCATTTTTGCTTTTCCTTTTCTCTAGAAATAATAATTTTTGGTTATAGTTTTTCTTTGCCTCATCTTCTTTTTCACTGCTTAATGATCTAGGTACAAGTCATTTTGTGTTTTAGTTGGCTAGATCCATTTGTTTCCATGAATAGCTGATACCAGAAACATTGGTCTCATAACGAGTGCTGAGTGTCTGTGGTCTAGTTCATGGGTGGGTAGTTCCTCCTGTGGTTGCTCACCTTTTTGGTATAGGAAGACTCTTACCTCTTTTGGGCATGCTCTGTGGGTCAAATTATTTTTCAGAGTTCTAATTATTATGGTAGAAGATCCTTTTGTACCAGCTCCCAGGAGTGATATACTTTAAAGAAATAAACTTTTAAGTCCTTGGGATTTACAAACTTTGTCTTTTTCTTTTTTAAGATTTTATTTATTTGAGAGAGAGCGAGCATGAGCAGGGGGGGAAGGGTAGGAGGAGAGGGAGAAGCAGACTCCCCACTGAGTGGGGAGCCCAGCTCAGGACTCGATCCCAGGACCCTGAGATCATGACCTGAGCCGAAGGCAGATGCTTAACTGACTGAGCCACCCAGGCACCCCCAAACTTTGTCTTTGAACATTTATTTTGGATCTGCATTTTGTACTTAAGTTGCTTGTAGTTTCTGTTCTTACGTGGTTAAAAAGTATTCTCCCTCTCTTTCATACTTAATATCTTAGTGGGTGATAAAATGCTCAGCTTTCAAGAGGAGGTTTGATCTTTAAAGTACAAAGATCTAGGAAAGTTAGTGGTCTAGAATGGCATTTTCCATTTCATATTCTCTGGAATGCCAGTTCTGTATGATGTTTTCTTTCTTTCTTTTTTTTTTTTTTTTAAAGATTTTATTTATTTATTCATGAGAGACAGAGAGAGAGAGAGAGGCAGAGGGAGAAGCAGGCTCCCAGGGAGCAGGGAGCCCGATGTGGGACTTGATCCCAGGACCCTGGGATCATGGCCTGAGCCGAAGGCAGATGCTTAACCATCTGAGCCACCCAGGCGCCCTGTATGATGTTTTCTAGTGCAAACCATATCTCTCTTAAATAGTCATGATTCATATATGTTGTTAAAGGTCTAAAAAGTCCTGTGGAAAAGAAAAGTGTTAAATTTTATTATCTCCCAAACTTACTTGATGATGGAACAACTTTAAAAAAAGCAAACAACTGGGACGCCTAGGTGGCTCAGTTGGTTAAGTGTCTGCCTTTGGCTCAGGTCATGATCCCAGGGTCCTGGGATTGAGTCCCACATCGGGCTCCTTGCTCAGTGAGGAGCCTGCTTCTCCCTCTCCCTCTGCCTGCCACTCTGCCTACTTGTGCTCTCTCTCCCTGTCAAATAAATAAATAAAATCTTTAAAAAAAAAAAAAAAGCAAACAACCTTTGACACTCTCTATAGGACTCAAAAAATAATTGGGAAATAACATCCTTAGAGAAATTAGTTGAGAGGTCTGGGGACAACTCTGGAATGTTTCAAGCAGAATGAAGACTATGAGCTTTGTCCTGAGTCTAGTGCAGGGATGGGCAGACTTTTACTGAAGGCCAGATAGTAAATATTTTCAGCCTTTTGGGCCATATGATCCCTGTAAAATCTATTCAGCTCTGCTATGAAAGCAGCCATAGACAATGCTGACATGAATGTTCTAATAAGACTTTACAGAAACAAGCTGCAGTCCTGTGGGTGCTGCTCCCTAGTCTAGTGGGCAAGCCAAGGAGAGATGGAAAACATTTTATGTTCCTCTTACACCTGCTCCAAGTATTTAGTGCTGGTTCATTCACTTTAAGCTGAAAGTATTGAAAGGGTTAGGATTTGTTGTATGGTTAACGCCTAATTCTTCAGATTATTCACATTTGAGTAAGGAATTAGGGACATAATTTATCCTCAGGGTTTACATTTAGAAACTGTGTACCAAGAATTTTTTTGTGGATTTTTTTAGGGTTTAGGGTTTTATGTGGGATTACTTTTGGTCTTCGGTTCATGTTCTAACACTTTGGAGGAGAGTTTATGGTGTTTTGTCTTCTGTAAAATTTGTGTGAATAGCTAGGCAGTATATATTTCATCTCGATCTAAATTATAATTCTATTTTTATTAAAATATCTAACGTGTTGGTTAGAAGGAGTTATCGTGATAAAGTAGCAATGAAGTATGTTGTATGTATTCAGCATTTATGTATAAAACAATAAAATTGAAAGTTTATTTTTCCCCCTGATATATGCCACTTTGAGGACTTTATCATAAGGAAACAATCTGAAATTTAGCAAAAACTTTATTCTCAGACATGTTTATTAAAACATTATGTATAATACTAAAAAACTTAAGGATAGCTAAATATCCAACAAGGAGTGCTTATGTATTTTATACACTGCTAGATGGAATTTTATGCAACTAATTAAAGTGGTATTTATTAAAAGGAATATTGACCTGCTGGATAAAAATATTATCACTTAAAAAAAAACCATTTATTTATTTATTTATTTATTTGAGAGAGAGAGAGAGAGCATGAGAGGGGAGAGCATCAGAGGGAGAAGCAGACTCCCCGCTGAGTGGGGAGCCCGATGCGGGAGTTGATCCTGGGACTCTGGGATCATGATCTGAGCTGAAGGCAGACACTTAACCAACTGAGCCACCCAGGTGTCCCTATCACTTTTAATACAGGAAATTTTAAAACAATGATTAAAACATATTTATATATGTTCTTTATATATGTGTGTGTGTGTGTGTATGTGTATAAAAGCAATTACATAAATACAATGACAGCAGGTTTTTTTCCCCCCATGATGAGACTTTGGGAAATTTAAGTTTTTTCTTTTTCATATTTTCCAAGTTTATTGTACTAAGCATTTTTTTAATGAGGATAAAATTTCTCTTTTTTTAAAGAGTAAACTGTATATAACTTTGATCTAATAGTAATTTCTTTTAAAAATTTATTCCAGAGAGTAGCAGATCGACTCTATGGTGTATATAAAGTGCATGGGAATTATGGGCGAGTTTTCAGGTAAGCATTATATAAACTTTTAAAATAAATGATTAGCTCTAATTAGCTTTTTGCCTGAGAACTGTAATTCTTGAAAATTTATGGGTCTGAAATGTAGTTTAGTTTTTATTTATTTGTTTTTTATGTTATGGCATAATTACTTAATTTTTTATTCAAGTGTACTTAACATACAGTGTTATATTAGTTTCAGTTGTACAATGTAATGATTCAGCAATTCTATACATTTCTCAGTGCTAATCAAGATAACTGTACTCTTAATCCCCTTCACCTATTTCACCCATTTCCCACTCCTCCCATGCCCCACACCCCCTTTTGGCAACTACCAGTTTGTTCTTTGTATTTAAGAGTCTGGGGTTTTTTTTGTCTGTCTCTCTTTTTTTGTTTTGTTTCTTAAATTCCACATATGAGTGAAATCATATGGTATTTGTTTTCCTCTGTCTGACGTATTTCACTTAATGTTATACTCTCTAGGTCCATTCATGTTGTTGCAAATGGCAAGATTTCATTCTTTTTTATTTTTTTATTTTTTTTTTTAAGATTTTATTTATTTGACAGAGAGAGACACAGTGAGAGAGGGAACACAAGCAGGGAAGTGGGAGAGGGAGAAGCAGGCTTCCCGCAGAGCAGGGAGCCCGATGCGGGGCTCGATCCCAGGAACCTGGGATCATGACCTGAGCCGAAGGCAGACGTTTAACGACTGAGCCACCCAGGCGCCCCTCATTCTTTTTTATGGTTGAGTAATATTCCATTGTGTATGTGTATATACACACAATGGATAAGGAAGAGGAGAGCTAGATATATATTTATATATTTATATATTCATATTTTTACATATCTAGCTCACATCTTCTTTATCCATTCACCTGTGGTTGGACACATGGGTTGCTTCCATATCTTGGCTATTATACATAATGTTGCAACATACATAGGGGTGCATATATCTTTCCGAATTAGTGTTTTTGTTTTCTTTGGGTAAAGAAAATTTGGGTAAATTCCTAGTAGTGGAATTACTGGATCATAGGGTAATACTGTTTTTAATTTTTGAGGAACTTCAGTGCTGTTTTCCATAGTGGTTGCACCCCCACTGACAGTGCAGGAGGATTCCTTTTTCTCCACATCCTCACCAACACTTGTTACCTCTTGTCGTTTTGATTCTAGCCATTTTGACAGATGTGAGGTAATACCTCATTGTGGTTTCGATTTGCATTTCCCTGATGATTAGTGATGTTGAGAATCTTTTCATGTGTCTGTTTTCCATCTGTATGTCTTCTTTGGAAAAAATGTCAATTTGGGTCTTTTGCCTATTTTTAATTGGATTATTTGTGGGGTTTTGCTGTTGGTTTGTATAGGTTCTTTATATATTTTGGATATTAACCCCTTATCAGATATATTATTTGCAAATATCTAGTTTCATTCAGTAGGTTGTGTGTTCATTTTGTTGATTGTTTCCTTCACTGTACAAATGCTTTTTATTTTGGTGTAGTCCCAATAGTTTATTTTAGCTTTTGTTTCTCTTACCTGAGGACACATATCTAGAAAAATGTTTCTTTTGGCTGATGTCAAAGAGGTTACTGCCTATATTTTCTTCTAAGAGTTAATGGTTTCAGGTCTCGCATTTATGCCCTTAATCCATTTTGAGTTTATTTTTGTGGGTGGTGGAAAAAAGTGGTCCATTTTCATTCTTTTGCATGTAGCTGTCCAGTTTTCCCGGCACCATTTGTTGAAGAGACTCTCTTTTTTTCATTGTATATTCTTGCCTCCTTTATTGTAGATTGACCATATAAGTGTGTGTTTATATCTGGGCTTCTATTCTGTTCCATTGATCTGTGTATCTGTTTTTGTGCCAATACCATATTGTTTTGATTACTACAGCTTTGTAGTATATCTTGAAATCTGGGGTTGTGATACCTCCAGCTTTGTTCTTCTTTCTTAAGATTGCTTTGGCTATTCGGGGTCTTTTATGGTTCCATACAGATTTTAGGATTATTTGTTCTAGTTCCATGAAAACTGCTGTTTGGTATTTTGATAGGGATTGCATTTAAATCTCTAGATTGCTTTGGCACATTTTAACAATATTGGTTCTTTCAGTCCATGAATATGGAATGTCTTTTTATTTGTGTCCTCTTCAGTTTCTTTTATTAATGTCTTATAGTTTTCAGAGATGACAGGTCTTTCACCTCCTTGGTATTTTATTATTTTTAGTGCAGTTATAAATGGTTCTTAATTTTTCTTTCTGCTGCATTATTAGTGTACAGAAATGTAGTAGTTTTCTGTATATCAGTTTTGTGTCCTGCAACTTTACTGAATTCATTTATCAGTTCTAGTAGTTTTATGGTGGAGTCTTTAGGGTTATCTTTATGGAGTATCATGTCATTTGCAAATAGTGAAAGTTTTACTTCTTCCTTACCAATTTGGATGACTTTTATTTCTTTTTCTTGTCTGCTTGGCTGTGGCTAGAACTTCCAGTCCTGTAACAGTGGTGAGAATTGACATCCTTGTTCCTTTACTGATCTTAGAGGAAAATGTTTCAGTTTTTCAGCATTGAGTATGATGTTAACTGTGGGTTTTTCATGTATGGCCTTTTATTAATGTTGAGGTATGTTCCTTCTAAACCCACTCTGTTGAAAGTTTTTATCAAGAATGGGTGTTATACTTCATCATATGCTTTTTCTGCATTTAAGGAGATGATTGTATGGTTTTTATTCTTTCTCTTGTTAATGTGATGTATCATGTTGATTGATTTGTGAATGTTGAACCACCCTTGCATTGCTAGAATAAACCCCACTTGACTGTCGGGAAAGATCCTTTTAATGTATTTATTGTTGGATTTGGTTTGCTAATATTTTATTGAGAATTTTTGCATTTATGTTCATCAGAGATATCGGCCTGTAGTTTTGTTTTGTTTTGGTAGTATCTGTCTGGTTTTGGTATCAGGACAGCGCTGGCCTTGTAGAATGAACTTGGAAGTTTTCCCTCTTCTTCTGTTTTTTGGAATAGTTTGAGAATACATATTAGCTCTTTCTTAAATGTTTGGTAGAATTCACTTGTGCAGCCATCTGATTCTGGACTTTTGTTTGTTGGCAGTTTTTTAAATTACTGTTTCATTTTCATTGCTAGTAATCAGTCTGTTCAAATTTTCTATTTCTTCCTGATTCAGTTTTGGAGGGCTCTGTTTCTAGGAATTTTACCCATTTCCTCTAGGTTGTTCAATTGTTGGCATATATAATTTTTCATAATATTCTCTTGTAATTTCTTTTTATATCTGTGGTGTTGGGGTTTTTTTTTGTTATTTCTTATGTCTTTTATTTTAGCCATTCTGACAAGTGTAAGGTGATATTTCATTGTGGTTTTGATTTACACTAATTTATTCTTACTGATTTCTTTTTGTGTGTGTGGTGTTGGTTTTTATTTCTCCTCCTTAATTTCTGATTTTATTTGAGTCTCTTTTTTTCTTGAGTCTGGCTAAAGGTTTACCAATTTTATCTTTTCAAATGACTAGCTCCTAATGATATCAATATAAAAGAGTTTTGTTTTGAAATGATGTCCTATAATAGTAGTTTTCATAGTTTTTTTTAAAAGTATTTCAGTAAAAAATAAGAAATCCAATATATTGAGCAGATAAAAATGAAATTACTCTGAAGCAGTGACCACTGCCCTTTACTTTGTGGGCAGAATGCCTAAGAAGATTCCATTAGAAATCACTGTTTTATAGAATTAGTGATATTCTTTTTTTTCTTTCTTGGTGTTACTTTATAATTTCTGAAGGATTTTGCAAGATGAGTTTTTCAGTCTTGGAGTAATTTTAGTGTTAATTAATTTAGAATATCTGCTTGTGTATAGTGCTTGCATATTGTGGTTATTATTTTTTTTTTTTAAAGATTTTATTTATTTGCAAGAGAGAATGAGAGACAGAGAGCATGAGAGGGAAAAGGGTCAGAGGGAGAAGGAGACTCCCTGCTGAGCAGGGAGCCTGATGTGGGACTCGATCCCGGGACTCCAGGATGATGACCTGAGCCGAAGGCAGTCGCTTAACCAACTGAGCCACCCAGGCGCCCATATTGTGGTTATTTTTGAACCTTTTGTGATTTTTTTCTGTGTATTATTTTGGTTGTGACATCTTAGAAGTTGTTATCCAAATCTTTTTATAAGAAAATGTCCTTGCTAATGTTCCATTATAAGTCCTTTTGATTGGATTAATTTAAAAATGATTCATTTTACATTTTTAAATAGGTAATACAATCATATGGCACAAAATTCAATAAGAATAAATGCTTTTACACTGAAATGTCTCCCTTCTCTGTTAACCATCCAGGTCTCCTTCTCTGAGACAGTTAATACTAGTTTTCTTGGTTTCTTATGTATCCCTCTAGTAAAATGTAATACTATAAATATATTAACATACAAACACATGCATTTTTCCCTCTTTTTTTTTTTAACATGGAAAGGGAGCATGTTGTATACATTGCTATGTTGCCTTGTTTTATACCTTGCTTTTTTTTACTTAAGAACTGCTCTCCAAGATAGATTGTTATCATTACATAATTGTATTGAGTTTTATCAAGGAGGAGGAGGATCATAGTTTATTTAACCAATTTCTTCTTGTTAATGATTTCTAGTCTTCTGTTATTTCACTCACTGCTGTAATAAATATTCTCATTCATGTCATTTCACATGTGTATGAGTATGTTTGTAGGATAAAATTCTACAGGTTCTCCAAGTGTTGTTACTGACTCTTAAGGATAATAGATAGCATTTGTAGTTTTGGTAGATATTGCCAAAGTGCCCTACATAGAAGCTATTAACCTCTCACCAGCAAAGTATTAGTATCTGTCTTCTTACACCATTATTCAACAGTATGTTAGTAAGCTTTTGTCTTTGCCAGACTGATGATGAGGAATGGTTTCTCACTGTAGTTGTAATTTGCATTTCAATTATGAATGAAGTCAAACATTTTTTTCTTATGATTAACAGACTTTTTTTTTCCTATTTCATCATCTACATATCTTTTGCCCCTTTTTTTTCTGTTGGGCTGATTAGTTTCTTTTTTTAAAATAAATTTTTGAGAGAGCACACGAGTGGGGGAAGGAGAAGAGGGGGAGGGAGAGGGACAAGCAGTGGGTTGATTGGTTTCAATTTTCTTAATTGATATACAGGAGTTCTTTATCTTTTGGGAGAAGGGGAATTAGGGCTTTGCGAAATGATTTGCAATTTTTTTACCACTTTTGTTATGTATTTTGACTTTTCTTATGGTGGCTTTATGATATACAGAAATATTCTATTTATTAAACTCAGTTACATATAAATTATTAATTTTTCTCCTTTCAAAAACAATAGCCTCTGACCTTTGTGTATATCTTAATGATGTTTTATTCACTATGGAGTATAAAAAATACTTTTTTTTTAAAGATTTTATTTATTATTTGACAGAGAGTGAGAGAGAGAGAGAGCACATGAGAGGGGGGAGGGTCAGAGGGAGCCCGATGCGGGACTCGATCCTGGGACTCCAGGATCATGACCTGAGCCGAAGGCAGTCGCTTAACCGACTGAGCCACCCAGGCGCCCCTATAAAAAATACTTCTCATTCCTTCTATATTTTTGTGGTTTTATAAATTTTTGATTCATCTGAAATTTTTTTGAATGTCAGGTGTAAGATATGGAGCCAAATATATTTAATTAACTTGTGAGAGTAGCATATTATCCATAAGCCTTTGGTTGATCAATACATTGAAACTAAATGCAGGTTGGGATCATATCAGGATTATATGACATTTTTAATTTTTTAATTTTTTTTCATCATGATAAATGTACTCTTTAATCCCCATCATCTGTTTAACTCATCCCCCCACCAACCGCCCCTCTGGTAACCATCAGTTTGTTCTCTATAGTTAAGAGTCTGTTTCTTGGTTTGTCTCTTGTCCTTTTTGTTTTCTTTTGCTCATTTGTTTTGTTTCTTAAATTGCCCATATGAGTGAGATCATATGGTATTTGTCTTTCTTTGACTGACTTATTTAGCATTGTACTCTGTAGCTCTATCCATGTTGTTGCAAATGGCAAGATTTCATTCTTTTTTATGGCCAAATAATACTCCATTGTATACATATACCACATCTTCTTTATCCATTCTTCAGTTGACGTACACTTGGGCTGCTTCCATAGTTTTGCTATTGTAAATCATGTTTCAGTACATGAGGGTGCATGTATCCCTTTGATTTAGTGTTTTTGTATTTTTGGGGGGTAAATACTCAAGTAGTATGATTGCTGGATCATAGGGTATTTCTGTTTTTAATTTTTTGAGGAACCTCCGTAGTTTTCCAGAGTGGCTGTACCAGTTTGTATTCCCACCAACAGTGCCAGAGGGTTTTGCTTTCTCCACATCCTCAGCCAACACTTGCTGTTTCTTGTGTTTTTGATTTTAGCCGTTCTGACTCGTGTGAGGTGATATCTCATTTTAGTTTTGATTTGTGTTTCTCTGATGATGAGTGTTGTTGAACATCTTTTCATGTGTCTGCCAGCCATCTGTATGTCTTCTTTGGAGAAATATCTGTTCATGTCTTCTGCCCATTTTTAAATTGGATTATTTGTTTTTTGTGTATTGAGTTGTATCAGTTCTTTATTTAGATACTAACCCTTTATCAGATATGTCATTTGCAAATATCTTCTCCCATTCTGAAGGTTGCCTTTTAGTTTTGCTGATTGTTTCCTTTGGTCTGCAGAAACTTTTTATTGTGATGTAGTCCCAATAGTTTATTTTTGCTTTTATTTCCTTGCCTCTGGAAACATATAGAAAACATGTTGCTATGGCAATATCAGAGATTACTGCCGGTGCTCTCTTCAAGGATTTTTATGGTTTCAGGTCTCACATTTAGGTCTTTAATCCTTTTTTTTTTTTTTAAGATTTTATTTATTTATTTATTTGACAGAGAGATAGAGAGCACAAGTAGGCAGAGCAGCAGGCAGAGGGAGAAGGAGAAGCAGGCCCTCTGCTGAGCAGGGAGCCAGATGCGGGGCTTGATCCCAGGACCCTGGGATCGTGACCTGAGCCGAAGGCAGCCGCTTAACCGACTAAGCCACTCAGGTGCCCCTAATCCATTTTGAGTTTATTTTTGTGTATGGTGAAAGAAAGTGGTCTGTCCAGTTTTCCCAACACATTTGTTGAAGAGACATTTTTTAATGAAGCGGAGTATATTGATATTGTAAGAATGTAAACAGGAATATATGGCTAAACGTGAAGGAATAGTATAATGGGGATAAAGGCAAATAGTAATCACCTTTCTGAAGTCTGTTTCGTTACGTTTGACTTATCTACAGTTGCATTTAGATTTATTCACATCCGTCAGCCCTGATTTTTAAAATATTCCCAGAGTTGGGTGCCTGGGTGGCTCAGATGGTTAAGCGTCTGCCTTCGGCTCAGGTCATGATCCCAGGGTCCTGGGATCGAGTCCCACATCGGGCTCCCTGCTCCTTGGGAGCCTGCTTCTCCCTCTGCCTCTCTCTCTCTCTGTCTCTCATGAATAAATAAATAAAATCTTTAAAAATAAATAAATAAATAAAACATTCCCAGAGTTGAACTCGAGTTAAGCTTGGGAATATCCTCATTTGAAAATTAACACAGGGGTGCCTGGCTGGCTCGGTCAGTAGAGCATGTGGTTCTTGATCTTGGGGTTGTAAGTTCAAGCCCTGTGTTTGGTGTAGAAATTACTTAAAAATAAAACCTTCAGGGACATCTGGGTGGCTCAGTCGGTTAAGCCACTGCCTTCAGCTCAGGTCATGATCCCAGGGTTCTGGGATCGAGCCCCACATCAGGCTCCCTGCTCAGCGGGGAGCCTGCTTCTCCCTGTCCCACTGCTGCTCCCCCTGCCTGTGGTCTCCTGCTCTCTCTCTGTCAAATAAATAAATAAAATGTTTAAAAAAAAAGAAAGAAAGAAAGAAAATTAACATAAATCAGACACTCCTGAAGGTAGCACATTTATTATAATAAGTAAATGGACTTGTATTAATTTGAGAAATATGTAGATAAAAGGTCACTTGGCTGAATCAAATTTCAAGAAAATTATTTGCATTAATTTCTTGTGATGAAATATTCTACAGTTTGGTCTTTTTGCCAACTCAATAAATTAATAGAAAACCACTTTACATCTAAAATATATTTTTTTAAAGATTTTATTTATTTATACATGAGAGACAGAGGCAGAGGGAGAAGCAGGCTCCCCACGGAGCAGAGAGCCCAATGTGGGACTTCATCGCAGGGCCTGGGACATGACCTGAGCTGAAGGCAGGCACTTAACCGACTGAGCCACCCAGGTGTTCCTAAAATATTTTATGAAAAGTGAGCCAGGGAGACCAGAGATGGTTGAGGTAATTTAAGCAGGTGATGAAGAACCTGAACCAGAGTGGTTGCTAGTAGGTACATTTGCTGAACTTCTGCTACCATGGTAGGTGCTAGGTTACCAAGATTTAACTTGTAAGCAGTTGAATGACTAGAAAGATTGCAATAGACAATGTAGGAGAAATAGCAGGTTTGAGGGATGAGTGAAAGGGTTCTGTTTTGGATAGATTGCACTTGAATTAAAGATTTCTGTTAAGCAATTGGAAATTTGGATCAGCAGTTTAAGAGGCTGGTGAGAATATGATTTGTGTATAAAGGATGAATCCTAATAGAGTGATTTTTGAAAATGTAGGGTTAGGTGATACTGTCAAAGGGTTAGAGTAAGTCTGTGAGAGACTCAGGGCCAAACCTTGGGAAATACCTCCTGTGTTCAAGGATCAGGCAAAGGGGCCCCTGGCTGACTCAGTTGGTAGAACATGCAACTTTTGATCTCGGGGTTGTGAGTTTGAGCCCCACATTGGGTGTAAAAATTATTTTAAAAAAATCTTTAAAAAGGGGATCAGGCAAAGAAAAAGAACCAGTGAGGGAGATACTAGAAAATTGGTGAAGAATTGGGAGTGTGCAATGTCAAGCAAGTGAAGGGAACACTTCAAGAAGTTGGAGTTACACTGTAGGGGAATTGAGTCTGATGAAAAGGGGAAATGGGTAAGTAAATCTTTGGTGGTAGTTTGGAGAGCAGTTTGGTTTGAGTGGTATGATGTTATTGCAGTAGTCCTAGGAATGAGAAGAAAATATTAAGGAAGGGAAGACAGCAAGTTACTGGTTAGACTTTTAAGGAAGTCCCTGAGGTTATTCTTGAAGGGGAGAAACAGGGTCTGTTTTGTTTTGTGTAGGGGAGCAGGGATGAACGTGTGGATGGGAGAGAAGACAGAGAAGATACAGAGCTGTCTTAAAGCAGAGGAGTGGTAAATTGTAGGAGGCAACGTTAGTCAGTCTCTGTCTCAGTGAAGCAAGTGTCTCTGCTGAGAACAAGTCAGGTGATTTCTTTGGTTAGAAAGCTTGAGGGGAGTGATATAGGGCAGTCTGTCTCAAATGCAGGGAAGTCTTGAACTTGGTGGCACAAGTTACAGGCACCCGCCTTTACTTCCCCTTAGCAGCTCCACCGGGGATTGGCTGGAAGGCGCTGTGGCAAGTGCAGTCTCTTTGAAAGCTTGAGTTCTTGATGTACATGCAAAATTTGCATTTTATGCTGTAAAACATCTACAGTTGTTTAAATATATATATATAAAACTTTTTTCCCCCTCAAATGTAAAAGTAAAAGTCATTCTTCAGAAGAATCGTGCCGTGTTTATCATATGGCTTCAAATATCCGTTACGAAGTATCCCAGTTTGAGAGGCACTGTTAAGGATATTAATTAGGAATGTGAATGAGGATTGCTGAGTAGTGCCAGTTGGTGGGGGAGTGTTTTTTTATCTTTTGAGTACTGCTGACCTAAAAGAGTAATGAAAAAATTCAAGATGAGTGCCACTGAATTGGAAAAAAGCTTACTTTGTTTTTATTTTTGGTTTGAAATTTGAGAGGGGAAGAAATACAAAGCTGCTTCATCAGCTTTTTTTTTTTAAGTGGAGCCCGGTATGGGGCTTGAACTCACGACCCTGAGATCAAGACCTGAGCTGATATCACGGGTTGGGTGCTTAACTGACAGAGCCACCCCTTAAAAATATTAAATAATCTCTACACCCAATGTGGGGCTCGGACTAGAACCCTGAGATCAAGAGTTACATGCTCTACTGACTGAACCAGCCAGGTGCCCCTGTAGTTCATAGATGGACTTAAGGTTGTCAGAAGTTTCTGAAATTACATGCCAAATTTTGTTTGTGATTTTTTTTCCTTCTTAGGGAAAAGGTCCATAGTTTTCCTCAGATTCTACAAAAGATCCAAGACCCTTTTTGATCTGTTTCATCTGTGACAATTTACCCACCCATTAAGTACTTTAAGATTCAATTATTCCTCTTACAATGTTGATGTTAAGTCAACTACCCTTTAATAGTTCTTTGTATGTTAATGTTCCTCCTCTCCCCTATAAACTGGTTAGCATTTTCTATTTCCAATCCTAGACATATCCTTGGACCCCAGGTTAGAACCTTTTGTTTAGTAGTGCTGCTTAAATTTTAATGGGCATACAGATCTCCTGGAGAACTATATATATTGAATTTGAGGTGACAGAGGTATGTAAAATGAATATTTTGATACAGTAGATCTGGAATGGGTTATGTGATCCTGCATTTCTTTCTTTCTTTTTAAGATTTTATTTATTTATTTGTCAGAGAGAGAGAGCACAAGCAGGGGGAGCACAGGCAGAGGGAGAAGCAGGCTCCCCTCTGAGCAAGGAGCCTGATGTGGGACTTCATCCCAGGATTCTGGGATCATGACCTGAGCCAAAGGCAGACAATCGGCTAAGCCACCCAGGCGTTCCTGTGGTCCTGCATTTCTAATGAAATTCTAGGTGATGCTGTTGGTAGACCACAATTTGAGTAGCAGAAGGCTAAGACTATAGGCCTTGAGGTCTTGTGCTGGTACATAGAATCCAGTACATGTTTCCCTCCTCACATTTATTAATTCACTTATTGGTTCATTTTTTCATTTTACCTGCAAGCTATAAATACCATGTATTTATCAGGCTCTATACTGCTTAATAGGCATACATAGGTGATAAAGTGTGAGTCCTACCTTCCTTGAACTAGTTTTTAGTCTTGTTTGGTAAACAAAGGAATTAAATTTGGTTATGTTGGCCTTGAGTTGGTGGCACATAGTAAGGTGCTCAAAGATTAACGAGATGGATGAAGTATTTTTGGGATATCCAATAGACAGTTGATCTGGACTATCCATTAATTCTTTTTTTTTTTTTCTTAGAAGGGGAGAGAGGCTGGGGCAAGGAGAGGGGCAGAGGAAAAGGAAGAGAGAGAATCTTAAGCAGGCTCCATGCCCAGCATGGAGTCCCACACAAGGCTCAATCTCACAACCCTGAGATCATGACCTGAGCCAAAATCAAGAGTCAGATGCTTAACTGACTGAGCCACCCAGATGCCCCGTGGCGTTAATTCTGGTAACATGACCTGCAGTTACATTAACTGTGATTGCTGCATTTCATTTTTGGCTAGTTATATTTGTCATCTGCCAAAACCCTTAGGTTCCTCTTTCATGTGAAGAACAGGGCTTTGGATATATTGAATATGAGGTGACAGAGATATGTAAAAGCAGAATTGTCCTGTAGGCATTATAAATGTGGCTTTAGTAAAAAAAAAGGTTAACTTGCTATTACTATCTTGAGAGTAGTTACAAACATATAAGGAAGGAAAATTATTAGAGGGAGCCTTACCTGTTTTGTTAATCATAACCATAGTGTTGCATAGGTGATTTATATGTTTGTTTTGCTTTGACAATATTAAAAATCATGTGAGATTTTCTTTCTTCTAATACTATAAGCATATAATCTGGTATTTCAACAACATAATAATATGTATAGAAACTACATATTAACAAAATAATAGTGTTTTAGAATTTTTTCTTTTATGATATGGTGCAGTTGAAGAGGCTTATGCATTCTTTACATAGGAGAAAAATTACAAATAACCTGAATGGCCAGGAAAATGGTTTAAAAAAAATTGAGTTGCCATATGAAACAATGCTTAGAATAAATTGTTTTAATAACATGAGGAAACACTGGAAAAAAGCGTGATACAAAATTGCGTATACCATATGATCTCAGCCACGTTAAAATGAGTAAATAAAAAGACTGGAAGGAAATATATCAAATAATGTCATCTCTTGGTATTTAGGATTGCAGATTTATTTTTTCAGTTTACTATAATATACATAATTAACTGCCATAAAAAGGAATTTCTATGAGAAGCATTTTGTAGAAATGACAACAAAGGGCGCCTGGCTGGCTCAGTCAGTAGATTATGTGACTCTTGATCGTGGGTTCTGAGTTCAAGCCCCATGTTTGGTATAGAGATTACTTAAAAATAATAAAATAAATCTTTTTAAAAAAAAAATGACAAAACAGTGATCTGCAGTTCTATAGACTTTCTCATCAACTTTAGTGCAATTATTGAAGCTTTACTGTGTACCTAATGTTTCTGTACAGTTGTCTTTTTTTGTTAGCTTAAATGTGTTCATCAGAATCATCCATGGAGCTTTAGAAAGTATACATATCTCAGTTCTACCCCAGAGATTCTGAATAAGTAGATCAAGAGCAGGGCTAGCATCCATAGTTTCTAAAGCTCTACAATTGACTTAAATAGCAGCATAGCTGAGAAAGTTGTCTATAAGCAGAAGCTGTTTTGTGTGATACTTACTTTGCACTTAGCAGTGTCAGGTAGCAACTTTTGAACTAACAATTTAAAGCTTTCACTTGCATTTAGTTGTTAAACTTAAGGGGAAAGCAGCATATTTGAGTCACAGAAAATAAATCCAAATACAGATACTACATTGTTTAAAAGGTAGCTGGAAAGAAAACCTTATAAAATATCCCATTTGAAAATATTCCATATCTAGGGGCGCCTGGATGGCTCAGTCAGTTAAGTGTCTGCCTTCGGCTCAGGTCATGATCCCGGGGTTCTGGGATCGAGCCCCGCATTGGGCTCCCTGCTCAGTGGGAAGCCTGCTTCTCCCTCTCCCACTCCCCCCCGCTTGTGTTCCTTTTCTTGCTGTGTCTCTCTCTGTCAAATAAATAAATAAAGTCTTTAAAAAAAATTCTATATCTAATTCATGGTGTGTTTGGTTTTATCTTTTTCTCCCTAGTGAGTGGAGTGCCATAGAGAAAGAAATGGGGGACGGACTGCAGAGTGCTGGTCACCATATGGATGTGTAAGTACCTAGAGCAGTTAAGGTAAAACCCAGGGTGAAGTCTAGTGGTGAAATGTTAGTGATTCTTCTGTTTTTATCAAGTTTGCTGGCTTTTATATTATATACTCTGGATCCAGATCTGACTTACACAAGTTTATTTCAGGAATGAAGGTTAATTTAAAACATTGAAAAATCAATCAGTCCAATTCATATATTAGTAGAATAAAGAAGAAAACCTGCATGTTAATTTCTGTACATGTAGAAAAACCTTTCAACATCCACTCAAAATAAAAATTCTCATCAAACTAGGATTAAAAGAAATTTCTTCAATTTAAAACTTAAAACTAGTATTGTACCTAATACTGAAATACTGAAAACTTAGATAATATTGTACTTAATAGTGAAGTATTGATGCTTTTCCCTAAGATCAAGCAATAAGGCAAGGTTGTATGCTATTACCACTTCTAGTAAACATTGTACCAGAAGTCCTAGTCAGGCAAGAAAATCAAATAAGAGGCATCACTCTTAGAAAGGAAGAATTAAAACTATCTTTTTCTGTAGTTAACAGGATCTTTTACATGGAAAATCATAAAGAATCAGCCAAAAATATTATAGAACTAATAGCTGAATTTAACAAGGATGCAGAATATAAGATAAATATATAAAAAAGAAAGTGTTTTTATATACTAGCAACAATTGGAAAATAAAAATCGAAAAACAATACTTTTATAATAGTATCAAAACAAAATATTACAGATTAATTTAATGAAAGATGTGAAATACTTCTACACTGAAGACTCTATATACTGAGAGAAAATTTTGAAGACCTAAATAAATGGGGAGAATAAATGTATGTGCTCGTGGATTGGAAAACTCAGTAGTGTTAATATGTCCATTCCTCCCAAACTGCAGTCCCAATCAAAATTCTGATAACTTTTTAATGGAAATTGGTATACTAATTCTAAAACTTATATGGAAATTCAAAGGACCTAGAGTAGCCAAAACAGTCTTGAGAAAGAACAAACCTGGAATATATTACTTGATTTCAAGACTTACTATAAAGATACAGTTATCGGGGCGCCTGGGTGGCTCAGTTGGTTAAGCGACTGCCTTCGGCTCAGGTCATGATCCTGGAGTCCCGGGATCGAGTCCCGCATCGGGCTCCCTCTGACCCTCCCCCCTCTCATGTGCTCTCTCTCTCTCTCATTCTGTCTCAAATAAATAAATAAAATCTTTAAAAAAAAATATTTAAAAATAAAAAAAAAGATACAGTTATCAAGATAGGTATTGACATAATGGTAAATAGATCGGTGGAACAGAATAAAGCCCAGAAATAGACCAGCATTTATTTATTTATTATTTTTTTTAAATTTTTAAAAAAATTTTATTATGTTATGTTTGTCACCATACAATACATCATTAGTTTTTGATGTAGTGATCCACGATCCATTGTTTTCGTTTAACACCCAGTGCTGCATGCAATACGTGCCCTCCTTAATACCTACCTTTATCTGTAGTGATAGACCAGCATTTAAATAGTACATCTCAAGAAATGGTTCTGGAATAACTGGTTACCTACAAGGAAAAAAATTAACCGTGAGCTATTTCTCATACCTTACATAAAAACTAATGCAATTTGGATCATATACTTAAGTATAAAAGCTAAAATTATAGCTTTGAGTAGAAAACACATGAGAATATCGTTGCAACCTTCAAATTAGCAAAGATTTCTTAAAGAGAACATGAAAAGAAAAAAGAAATTTTTAAATGGTGAATTGTTCTTTATCAAAATTAAACATTTTGCTTATCAGAAGATACTCTTGGAGGTGGGGAGGAATGTGGGGAGTTAGTGTTAGAGAAGATGAAGACATTCTGGTGATGGATAGTGGTTAATGGTTGCACAACACTGTGAATGTACTTAATGCCACTTAACTGTACACTTAAAAATTATTAAAAGGTAAATTTTATGTTATGTTTATTTACCCCCCCCACACACACAAAAGACACCATTAAAATAATGAAGAGGCAAGCCACTGACTGGGAGTAAACGTTTCCAACCACAATATATAAAGAACTCTTACAACTCAGTAATAAAAGACAAAAAATATTTATTTTATCTAAATATTTCTTTGGGCCATTTTCAAGCTAACTGGCTACTTTTCAACCAATTTGCTTAACCCTAAGCCGTTTTCCTGTATTCTGTTGACTTAGCATTTTCAGGAATTTAAGATTATCCCTTCAGTTGATTTATTTAAAGCATTAAATAAAATTAATTTCGGTACTGATATCTAAAAATCGTTTCCACTTACATTTTTCTACCCAAGGATGTGCCTTTTATCTGGTCACTGTTTCCTGTCTTCAGGCCACCAGCCCTGTGGTTCCTGTTTTGTTTTTTTTTTTTTAAGATTTTATTTATTTATTTGACAGAGAATGACACAGCAAGAGAGGGAACACAAGCAGGGGGAGTGAGAGGGAGAAGCAGGCTTCCCACGGAGCAGGGAGCCCGACGTGGGGCTCGATCCCAGGACCCTGAGATCATGACCTGAACCGAAGGCAGGCGCTTAACTGACTGAGCCACCCAGGCGCCCCACCTATAGCTCCTCTTTTTTGTTTCCTTAACATTAACTCTTTCAGAATCATAGGTTTATGAATTAAAGGCAGTTTTTCCTACTCTTAACAGTGATTCCCAAGACTTTTTTCAGTCACATAGAAGAAATTCCATGCAAATATGAGTTTGTAATTACGGAATATGGACTTTACCTGTTTTATAAATCCTATAAGCACATAGCTTTTCAGCGAATCTTAATGTAGGTTTATTTATTTTTACAACTTCAGTACTTTTGTTTACTTGCCTACATAAAGCAGGTCTGGAGACATAGAATATATTTTTCTTTTTTTCCCATGCTAAGAAGTCAGAATTAATTTGAAAAAAGGATGCCTGTTATACCATACAGAAATAGTACATGACATAACCCATGTCCTTATGGAATTTATAATGTGGTTGAAGAAATAAAACCAACACATGAGACATTTGATAAAATGTAAGTTGTGAATTGTTGATAAAAGATCAGAAGTGGGGGTGCCTGGGTAGTAGCTCAGTCGGTTAAGTGGCTGACTTTGGCTCAGGTAATGATCTCAGGGTCCTAGGATTGAGCCCCGTGTCCTCCCTGCTCAGCAGGGAATCTGCTTCTCCCTCTGCCCCTCCCCCTGCTCATGCACTCTATCCCTCTCTCTCGAATAAATAAATAAAATCTTAAAAAAAAAAAAAGATCAAAAGTAGAGTGATGACTAAGGACTAAAGTAGTCTGGGAAGATTTCCTAGAGGTGCTGAGATATGTGTTTGTAGGATTTGGAGAAGCAGTGTAGAGAGCTGTCATACTTCTGTACAAGGAAGGACTGAGGTGCAGGAATGAGAATGACAACACAATGAAGGGCTTGTCCAGATCAAAGCACAGGTTGCTATTGAGAATTAGTATAAAATAAGGCTTCTAAAGTTTTTTGTAATCTTATTTACTCTGTTTTTCCTTTTGTAGCTTTTAAGCATTACTGTATGTAATTGTTGCCAGGAACATTTGAGCACCAATTATACTAAACTCTTATTTTTTCTACAGATTTTGTAGCCCTTTCATAGAATATCTTTGAACAAAATATATTATAGTCTTATGGGGCTTCTTAAGCTACCTGTTAAGTAGGACCTTTTTTTGTTTGTTTTTTATTTCCAAGCCATTGCTGATTGAAACATTTTGGTAAAGTTCAATAAAATTTTCCTGGTAATTAAAAATTGCTATAAGTGTTTCTGAATGCTTATTCTCAACTTTGTGTACTTACTCTTGTTATTGACGGGTAACAAATAGCACTTCTTTTGATCATTAATACTTTGTATCGTGATAAAAGTTTGTGTGCAATGTTTTTTAAACAGGTATGCATCTTCTATTGATGATATTTTAGAAGATGAAGAACATTATGCAGATCAGCTAAAGGAATATCTGTTTTATGCAGAAGCATTGCGGTAAGTATAATAAGTGTTCCAGATGCAGCCCTGTGGCTGGTCACCACTCTCCTCATACGTTGCCAGAAAGTAAAGACAGTAAGGTGATTTTTAAATGAATTCATCCCCCAGGTATTGAATGAGGTCTCATTGTAATCCTCTGTGTTGCAGAGTGCTAGGCATAGACATTTAAGACAAGTCCTGTTCTTGAAACATAATATTGATAAAACTCATCAGTCTCTAACCTCAGATCTGTTTGTAGGTTGTTCTTTCTACTTTTTTCAGTTTGAAGATTGGATGCAAAATACAAATTGAGTGTCTGTAGGCCTGTCACTAGGCAATATGTTGCCATTTTTATTCTGTAATTCTTTACACATCTGCTTACCTTCTTAGTAAGGTTGTATAAGTTCTTAATATCAGCACTTTGTCTTCTGTTTTTATGGTTATCTCCTACAGAGCCGAACAGAATTCTCTGGTATATAGTTCTATTTAATTAAGAAGAAATTAGTATACTTTTTCTGTCCAATTTTAAAAAATGAATCATTTTCCTGGAATAGGTGTCTTTTGGTCATAGCCACTTTTGGTTATTTTCCTGTCACTTTTAAAAGCAGTATAAGAATTCTGTTAGTAAACACAGCACCAATTTTCCTTTAGTTGTTCAGTAACTGGTATGAAAACATCCGCACATTGTTAGCCTTGTTCCTTTTAAGACTTTGAGTAGTCAGGAGTTTCACCAAGGTCTCGTTACAAAGCAAAAGAAAGTTGCTGAATACAGTGGAATTCTGTATAGTTCTTAAACACTGTAGAAAAGATTAATGTATATTGGTATGTCCATGGTATACAGTTAAGTAAGATGAGATGTAGAATCACTTGAGGCATGTGCATATGAGTATTTGTAAGTGCCTAGCTAAGGTCTGGCCAAATATGCATCATCTATTAATACGGATTGTGTCTGGATGGTGGAGTTAGGCAAAAGAAAGAATTCGTGAAACTTTTTTTATTTTGTGCATTCCTGTATTAGCATTTTTTTTTTTTTACACTAAGTGTGGATTACTTTTATGATAAAAACTAACTTTTTTTTTTTTAAGATTTATTTGAGAGAGAGCTCGTGTGCGCAAGCGGGGTGGGGGGGTGCGGGCAGAGGGAGGAGAGAATCTAAAGCAGGCTCCCCGCTGAGCACAGAGCCCAACATGGGGCTCAGTCTCACGACCCTGAGATCATGACCTGAGCCAAAATCAAGAGTTGGATGCTTAACCAACTGAGCCACCTAGGCACCTCAAAACTAAGACATTTCTGTATAAAAAAAGAAAATTTTGAGAAATCTTTTTAAAGAATATTCAGTTGCTTTGTGAGATTCCACCATTAGTTTCTATGTTATACAAAAGATTTTGTTGTTAATATATGTGATAATGGTGTGTTTATTGAAAAAAATGTTGCAGGTATCTAAAAAAACGACCTTTTTTGTTAAGTATATGTAAAACTTTCATGCTTATGTTCTGCTAGATTTAATTTTTAATATTGGGCTACTACATTTTAAACTTGAAAATTCTGTGTGCACAAGTTCTGAGCCTAGTAAGACATTGTGAATGCTTCCCCTTGTCCCCTGAAAAATTTTTTTGATATGTTAAAAGAAGGCACAAAAATTAAATGGCAGCACTTTTTTCATCCCTAGGGCTGTATGCAGGAAACATGAACTTATGCAATATGACTTGGAGATGGCTGCTCAGGACTTAGCATCCAAAAAGCAGCAATGTGAGGAACTGGCAACTGGGGTGAGTGTTCCATTTAGGTCTCTGTATCATTGCAGCAAGCCATATAAGGAAGGAGCTGCAGCTCTAATAGGATGCCTGTAGCTTTTATAGGGGAATAATTTATGGGCAACATTATAATTCTTTGGGTTTTGATCTTGATATTAAAAGACGTAAGCCATTAAAACATTGTATTATATAGCATTGGAAGAAATTCTGCCAGGGCACCTGGCTGGCTCAGTCGGTGGAGCATGCAGCTCTTGACCTCAGGGTTGTGAGTTCGAGCCCCATGTTGGGTGTACAGATTACTTGAAAATAAAATCTTTAAAAAAAAAATTCTGCCAACATTGCTCTGTGTAGTAAGTGTCTTTTAGTTTATGTTAAGTCCAAATGAAAAAACATTATTCTTTGTGGTTGAAATAATGACCTTTGTCAGATTTAATTTTACAAAGTATATTATAGAAATTTTAGTTTACTTTGAAAAGCCTTTCCTAGTTAGAATCAGTGCATCTCTCCTAGGGAGGAGCTTTTGGTACACAGTGAATACTTGTGAAGAAAATTCCATATCTTATTGTATGAATCTTAGATCATTTTTATAGTCAGCTTTCTACTGTCCAACCATTTTATTGGAATAAAGTAGCTGTTGTAGTGAGAATACACAATCTGGAAATAATGAAACAGTGACAGCACCACCATTTATCCGTCACTTCATAGTTAACAAGTACTTTGGTATGTCTGAAAAGTCACAGATATATGTGGGAAAAGACCGTTGGCCACAAAACATGTATACACTGGGCTTGATTTATTTTTAAAACTCAGGGGAAATTCCCAGGCCATTTTCAGGGAGCAGGGTTCTCTACTCCTCCATGTGAAGGGAAAAGTGTTTCTCTCAGTAAATTCCGGAGAGTGAGGAAGTGTTAAAGCAGTGATGCTTCAGGCTTCCCTCCAAGGGAAGGCATCCTATTTTATTGATAGATACCCAAGTTCCAGTGTGTGTTATGCAGATTTTAAATGTTGTTTGTTTGTTTTAGTGTGGTCTGTTTCCTTTGTTGCCTGTTGAATTTTATCTATTTTTTATGTCAGAGAGAAATTTAAAGAAATATGACTTATGATCTAAATAAATAATTTGCCTAATACTTCACCTAGAAGTTTTCCATTTGATTAAGAAGTTCAGTTAGAAATTTTTTCTTTTTGACTATTCCATATTATTCCAGAGTTAGCAATCATATTAGGACCCCCTGGTTATAAGACTTATGAGGTATGGGGAAAATGGCAAAAGTTTTATTTCCCTTTTTTAAAAAAAATGTTTAATTGTGGTTTAAGTATACATACCAAAATTTGTCATCTTAACCATTTTTTTAACCTGGTTTTTCTCTTTTTCTTCTTCTATATATATATGTATAGATCTGTCTATCTTGAAAGATTTTATTTTTTTATTTTTTATTTTTTTAAAGATCTTATTATTTGACAGAGAGAGAGATAGCAAGAGAGGGAACACAAGCAGGGGGAGTGGGAGAAGGAGAAGGAGGCTTCCCGCCGAGCAGGGAGCCCGATGTGGGGCTCGATCCCAGAACCCTGGGATCATGACCTGAGCCGAAGGCAGACGCTTAACAACTGAGCCACTGAGGCACCTGGATTTTATTTTTAAGTAATCTCTACACCCAACATGGGGCTCAGACTCACAACCCTGAGGATCAAGAGTCACATGCTCTACCCACTGAGCCAGCCAGGCATCTGTATTTTTCTTTTTAAAAAGTAATTTTTACTCTTGGGGCGCCTGGGTGGCTCAGTCGGTCCTGGTGCTCAGCCAGGAGCCTGCTTCTCCCTCTTCCTCTGCCTCTCCCCCTGCTTATGAACTCTCTCTTTCTCTGTCAAATAAATAAATAAAATCTTTAAAAAAATAATAATAATAGTTTTTACTCTTATGATTTTGAGCTTACAAAATAGTGGAAAAAAATTAGTACAACTATTATTGAATTTACACTGATACAAATTAAAAGCAATTTTATGAGAGCATAGATTAATGAATGGTTATACTAGGGATTGTTGATAGCTATTTTGAAGTGTATAGTTCAGTAGTAGTAAGTACATTCATATTGTTGTGCAGCCAACCTCCAGAACTCTCTTCATCTTGAAAATTGAAACTCTATACCATTAAACATCAACTGTCGATTTCCCTTCCCTCCAGCCCTTGGCGGTCACCATTCTACTTTCTGTCTCTATGACTTTGACTACTCTAGATACCTTACGTTAAGAAGAATCATACAGTATTTGTCTTTTTGTGACTTGTTTATTTCCACTTAGCATAATGTTCTCAGATGCATCCATGTTGTAGCATGTGTCAGAATTCCCTTTCTTTTTCAGGCTGAATAATATTTCTTTGTACATATGTGCCACATTTTGTTTATCCACTCACCTGTTTATGTTTCCTTTTAGACTGTGAGAACATTTTCTTTGAAGGGAATGACTACCAAGCTCTTTGGTCAAGAAACTCCAGAGCAGAGAGAAGCCAGAATAAAGGTGCTAGAAGAACAAATAAATGAAGGAGAACAACAGTTAAAGTCTAAAAATCTGGAAGGCAGGTAAAAATGCTGAGATGTTGAATAAAACTAGACATATGTACTACATGGCAGATTGTTTTTTTATACTGTTTCCCATCTTCATTAACATTCCTACATTATAGCCTGTTCTTCTAGGGCATTTTTTTTTTAAGATTTTATTTTCAAGTAATCTGTACACCCAACGTGGGACTCGAACTCATGACCCTGAGATCAAGAATCACAGGCTCCACCGACTGAGCCAGCCAGGTGCCCCTATACTGGTTCTCCTAAACTGTAGTGATTGAGGGGCACCTGGGTGGCTCAGTTAAGTGTCCGACTCTTGGTTCTGGCTCAGATCATGATATTGCAGTTGTGGGATCAAGCCCCGCATCAGGCTCTGCGCTAAGCGTGGGTTCTGCTTCAAATTCTCTCTCCCTCTCTCTGCCCCTCCCCCTGCTCCTGTGCTCTTTCTCTCCCTCTCTCTCTCTCAAATAAATAAATACACAGCTCTTTAAAAAAAATAAAATAAAATGTAGTGATTGAATTCCTAAGAAATTTGAATTATCAAAAATCATGTTATAAAAACAGTTTTAGTATGGGGGAAAGAGTAAGAAGAGTTTCAACTTTATAATATTATTTTCTGCACTTTTCCTGATTTCTGTCCTTTGCACATTCCCTTTGCCCTTTCTTCTCCATCACTTGACAAAAGCCTGATCGTTCTTCATTGCCCAGCTCTCGCGCTACTTCCTTTTTGAGGCTTACTTCTAGCCTCGCAGGCTCTCGTAGCCCTTGGTTCATGCCACGATAACATGGCAGTTTTGTTTTGGGTGGTCAGTTGTTCTCTGTGATTGTCCCCGGCTAGATTAAGTGCCCTTTGAAGTCAATGACTGTGTCTTTCATCTTTATGTTTCAACATCCTGCATTGGGCTTGGCATGTAATTATTCCATAAATATTTCTGGAAATGCAACTATCAAAGGTCTGCCATTGCAGTTTGGCTTATTTTCCTTATTGTTGTTTTTCATCTGATAATAAGTAGATCAAGGCCGACCAAGAGTCTGTCATTGGTGTTGAGGTATTTTTGTTCATTTTTAGGACTGCTGGCACCAAATAAGTAAAAGTAAACTTTTATGAATGGGATTTAGAAAGACAAATGCCTCTCAGAATTTTTAAAACTCTGGTTGTCATTGAAAGCAAGTGTGTAGGCGCGCCTGGGTGGCTCAGTCAGTTGGGCCGCTGCCTTTGGCTTGGGTCATGATCCCAGGATGGCGAGTCCCTCTCCCTCTCCCACTCCCTGTGCTTGTACTCTCTCTGTGTCTGTCAAATAAATAAATAAAATCTTGAAAAAAAAAACTTCATGTGTTATAATAATAATAATTGTGATACATAATATATCTTGTCAAAAGAGTATGTTTTCCAGTGACCCCAGGAGGGCAACTTCACATGGCCTCTGTTAGGCTTGTGAGCTGGTTCATAAAACCATCTAATGGCTGCTTTATAGGAATAATTTGAAGCTGGGATTCTTGTGGCAAAAGTATTGATTATTAAAATGTAGACGAATGTATGACAGTTTCTCTGCTTCTTCTCCTAGTATAATTTTTAGGAAGAGAAAAATAGAACTATCTTATACAGAGAGTAGCTTTTTCCTTCATATAGATAAATAAAAACCAACGCAAACGAGAACTGGTTATTAGAATTTATAATATAGTTAACCTAATTTGAGTAAGAGTAATGATGACTACACATTTTATTTCAGAGAATTTGTGAAAAATGCTTGGGCCGATATTGAACGCTTCAAAGAACAAAAGAACCATGATTTAAAGGAGGCCCTCATAAGCTATGCAGTCATGCAGATCAGTATGTGCAAAAAGGTAGGTGAGGGTACAAATATATTCAGAAGTGCTTACAAATTTCTTTAAAACTGATTTATGTGGACCAGAGTGTTTATTTTCATTTTTTAAAGCCCATTTCCCCCCCCTTCCAGAATGTTTTCCGGTTTCTTCACTTAACGTTGAAAGAGTATTGTAACCAGAATGTTAATTATTGAGTCTTCACTCACCCAAAGTTCCACATTTGTATGCCCTGTTTATATCTAGTATCTGAAAATATATATCAACACCATTACTTGGATTATATGATGTTCTTGGACAGGGGGTAAGATACTGTTCCTAACAGTGATGTATAGTACTTGGATTGGGAGATAGCTTAACCATGGTTTGGGGGAAATGTGGTTATGATACGGTTTGTTGTCATAGTAAGTCTGTCATGTGACTGATATCCATAGAAGAAGATAAGAACACGGAAGCTTATTCTGGTTCAAGTAAGTGTTTGGACAGTGCTGAAATCTTTAAAATGCTATTGTAAGAACGAAATATAAAACATTCCTTCTTTTTTATAACCCACGATCTGCCTGTGTGTGTCAGTTAGTACCAATGGTTTACATATGTCTAGCACTTCACAGTTTACCGACGTGCATTATCTCAGTAAATCATATAGCAAGATGATTTCTCAGTTATGAAGACCTTCTTAGAGGGAAAAATCATACTCATATAAACAACTTGTGCTTTAATTCATCCAAAATGTGTATTTTCTGGCTAGACACCATCCCTTCCCTAGCCCTTTCCACTTGGTATCACCAGCAGTGCACAGAGAGCAAGGATATTTTGAGATGTAAACACCAGACTCTAGAATTAGTCACATGGGCTCCTTTTGTATTGGCCAAATTCATATTTATGCCTCAGTTAAAGTGTAAGTTACTTCACGTAGTGGATCTTTGAGGTCGTTTAAGAGACGTTAAAATCATGAGTGATCCATCTGCACATGCCAATGGGTGAGTATGACTGTAGCTTGATAGTGTGTTTTTTTTAAGACTTTATTTACTAATACATTTATTTATTAGAGAGAGAGCAAGCAAGCAAGTGTGTGAGTGGGGAGGGGAGGAGCAGAGGAAGAGAGAGAATCCCAAGCCTACTCCGTACTGAGCTCAGAGCCTGATATGGGACTCGATCCCATGACCCTGAGATCATGATCTGAGCCTAAATCAGGAGTCGGGGCATCCAACTGACTGAGCCACCCGGGTGCCCCACAGCTTGATAGTGTTTTTATCTGTTGCTCTCTTCCTGCTAACTCTCCTGCCTCCCTGCTTCACAGATTGCTTCACATTTAGTCTTTTTTCTAACCTTTCTTTTTTTAATCTCGGGAGGTCTGAAAGATCAGATAACACAAATGTTTTAGAGTTGGTTTTGTTTTGTTTTCATAAAAGACTTATTAATAAGCTCCTTGTGATCTTCTGTTTTCTGCTTTTCCAAGTAAAAGGCAGACTGTATAATGGCTCAAAGGACTTTTCTCCCCACTTTACCTAGGGTGGGGTGGTTGAGGGTGCTGGAAATTAATCTCTGAATAAAGAAGATATCACTGTAGGTGTATTTGGATATGCTGTTGGATATCTTGTGTGTCTGCTCATGTGTCCTACGATTAAGTATAGTAAACAAGTATACCCACATGAGATTAAAAAGATGTGTATTCACCTTATTGCCCAAGAACAGTACTATAAAGTTTCATCATGTATTTTTTTCCTTAAGTGGAATAGATTTTTATATATGAAAATCTGCAGTATTCTTTTTTTTATGAACTTAAAATTAAGTACGAGAAGATAAGATTAATATTAGTTTTTCTTGGGTAAATATGGGTATCTATGTTTTGCTTATTTTACTTGTGTATTAACTTTTCAAATATACCATACTTTGTTATAATGTCAGCTATCCAAAGTGGTAATTGAATATAATCAAATGACTAAATTGTAGTAGTAGTAAACCAAAACAAAAAACTTTTACAAGGATGCCTAGGTGGCTCAGTTGCTTACACGTCTGCCTTCCGCTCAGGTCATGATCCCAGGGTCCTGGCATCGAACCTCATGTCGGGCTCCCTGCTCCGCCGGAAGCCTGCTTCTCCCTCTGCCACTCCCCCTGCTTGTGTTCTCTCTCTCTCTCTGACAAATAAATAAAATCTTTTAAAAAATTTACATAAAAAGTATTAACACTTAAAAATCAAGGATCACGGGGCGCCTGGGTGGCTCAGTTGGTTAAGCGACTGCCTTCGGCTCAGGTCATGATCCTGGAGTCCCGGGATCGAGTCCCGCATCCGGCTCCCTGCTCAGCGGGGAGTCTGTTTCTCCCTCTGACCCTCTCCCCCTCATGCTCTCTCTATCTCATTCTCTCTCTCAAATAAATAAATAAATAAATAAATAAATCTTAAAAAAAAAATCAAGGATCACTTCTAAGTGTTTTTTTGGTCAACCTTTTTGATAGTGAATTTTCTCATTTGTTGAATCAAGAAATACTTGATTGATTTTTAAGCTACTTTATCTTTTTTTTTTAGTAAGAGGCTTTCTGTTTATTTATTTATTTTTTAAGATTTTATTTATTTATTTGACAGAGAGAGACATAGCGAGAGAAGGAACACAAGCAGGGGGAGTGGGAGAGGGAGAAGCAGGCTTCCCGCCGAGCAGGGAGCCCGATGTGGGGCTCGATCCTAGAACCCTGGGATCATGGCCTGAGCCGAAGGCAGACGCTTAACGACTGAGCCACCCAGGTGCCCTACTTTATCTTTTTAAATTTTGAGAATTATCGTATGGAAAAAGATATTCCATGCAAATGGAAATGGGAAAAAAAAAGCCAGGGTGGCAATACTTACATCAGACAAAGTAGACAAAATCGACTTGAAAACAAAGACTGTAACGAGACAAGGAAGGGCATTACATAATGATAAAGGGGCCAACCCAGCAAGAGGCTATAACAGCTGTAGATATTTACCCAACACTGGAATACCAAAATACATAAAGTAATATTAACAGATATAAAGGGAGAAATTGATGGTAATACAGTAATGGTAGGGGATTTTAACACCCCACTTACATCAATGGATAGATCATCAAGACAGAAAATTAATAAGGAAACAGTATCTTTGAGTGACACTTTAGCCCACATGGCCTTAACAGATATGTGTAGAATATAACATCCAAAAACAGAATATATATTCTTTTCAAGTGCACATGGAACATTCTCCAGGATAGTCACACATTTGGCCACAAAACAAATCTCAATAAAATTAAAGAAGACTGGGATGCCTGGGTGGCTCAGTAGATTAAGCCTTTGGTTCAGGTCATGATCCCGGGATCCAGGGATCAAGCCCCACATCAGGCTCCTTGCTTAGTGGGGAGCCTGCTTCTTCCTCTTCCTCTGCTCCTCCCCCTAGCTTGTGCTCTCTCACTCTCTCTCTCTCTGACAAATAAATAAATAAATTCTTAAAAAAAAAAATTTAAGAAGACTGAGATAATATCATCATCTTTCCTGACCACAATTGTATAAACTAGAAATCAATCACAAGAAAAAAACTGGAAAAATACAAACATGTGGAGGCTAAAGAGCATGCTACCAAACCTCCAGTGAGTCAGTGAGGAAATCAAAGAGGTAATAAAAAAATATATGGCTACAAATGAAAATGAAAACACAATGGTCCAAAATCTTTGGAACGCAGCAAAAGCAGTTCATTTTTAGTATATGTGCTGCCAAAGCGAGCACAGCGAAAGCAGTTCAAAGAGGAAATTATAGGGCGCCTGGGTGGCTCAGTTGGTTAAGCAACTGCCTTCGGCTCAGGTCATGATCCTGGAGTCCCGGGATCGAGTCCCGCATCGGGCTCCCTGCTCAGCAGGGAGTCTGCTTCTCCCTCTCCCGCTCCCCCCTCTTGTGCTCTCTTTCTCTCAAATAAATAAATAAAATCTTTAAAAAAAAAAAAAAAGAGGGAAATTATAGCGATACAGGCCGACCTCAAGAAACAAGAAAAATCTCAATCTAACCTTACATCTAAAGGGATTAGAAAAAGAACAAAGCCCAAAATTAGTAGAAGGTAGGAATTTAATAAAGATCAGAGCAGAAATATTACCATAAAGATAACATACTCTGATTGCAAAAATTATAAAAATCCAGAAGCATATTAGGTAAAAATTCTTCCCCCTCCTCCAGCAAGTCCCTTTTGAAACCTCACCACTGTTAGAAACTTCACGTGTGTCCTTCCAGACGTTCTTGTACATTTACAGTAATTTAGAAAATAATTCCCCACAAAAAACCGGACTGCATTACATGTGCTGGGGGTTGTTTTCATTTGCTCATTTGACGTCTCATGGACACTTTCCTATGTGAGTGCACAAGATCTCTTATCCTTTCTGACAACAAATACTCTTACTAGATACTACTTTATCCAGCCAATCTGAGACATTTTAAAGGATTTTTTAAAAAAATTTTGCGTTTTGTATTTCATCAGGAGGAGAAAAATCAAAAGATTGATTTTTTTTTTTTCTAGTGTTTGGAGCCTTGGTAAGTTGATAAATATTGACATACTTTAATGTTTAAGTATTAAAATATTGCTTCTTCATGAATTAGCAGTTATTCAAGAATATGTATCTTGTTTGTTAAAAAAAAAACCCTTTGTTTCTACCAGTTGATTAGATTTTACTATTTTATTTTTATATACATGCATTTTTGTTTAAGCATATTAGGTATGTATGTCATATTAACTTTGTGCTGAACGGCCTGCTAGAACCACTGGGGAGGCTTTGGTAATTTAGCCTGTTACTGGTTTTTATCACAACATTAGTTGTTAGACTAATAATTTAATAAGCCATTTTAAAAAAAAAAATCCATTAATTTTTATTTAATTGTTAAATTAATAAGGTTTTTTTTCTTTTGTTTTAAGTATTACATAGAAAAACTGCCTGAAAACTTGTTTGGTTTACAAATAGAAATGATGCAAACATGTGATCTGAGTAAATGAGTTTATGTTATGAACCTTGAAAACTCAGTTTGCTAAAAAAAGAAGTTGTAGGAGCTCTTTTCCCCTCTTGAAGATAGGCTATGGAAATCTCTTTCTTTTTTCAGAAGCATTAGACATTCACTTCTATTAGCCATTGCCAGAAATAGTGTCATATTTGCTGGACTTGTTAGTTATTCCAGAAAGTGAAATTTAGCATACCAGTAAGCCAAAAACTTCGGCTTTCAGAATCCTTGCAAAATCACATTTTAAAGTTTTCTTTTCTTTTTTTGTTTTTTGTTTGGTTGTTTTGTTTTGTTTTGTCTTAGGGAATTCAAGTTTGGACCAATGCTAAGGAATGCTTTAGCAAGATGTAATCTTGTGAAATGAATTTCTCTTCAATCAAAGTGCCCCAGAACAGAAGCACAAGTAAATGAAAAAAACTTAAGTCGCTACCCAGTATACACAAAAATATGTATAAGTTGAGTCAATTCAACTTTGTTTAATTTGATTGTAGTTGTGTTCATATAGCACAAGAAGGATGTATTTTAATGAATATTAAATATTATAATTTGAGGTTTTGGGGACTGGTGCTGATTCCAAAAAGTTAATTTGATAATACCTTACCAATAGATGGTTTGTCAGGCTTCTGAACCAATGACTGAATGTTAAGATGTTAGGTAATTTGTTTGTTTCAATGCCAGTTGTCTCCAATCTGTTTATGTAGGGAGTTTTTTCTTAAGATTGAATTCCTATCTTCACTTGCTAAGACCCACTAAGCTGTTATAGGGGGTTATTTTTTCTTGCCTTAGAGTTGAGCTGTTTGGTTTGACAAAGCTCAGCAGAAACTTAGTGTGAAATCTAAGATTGTCTCCCACATTCATTGATGCCCCCTATAACATTTGCATACACTAGAAAATGCCTTCAATTTGTGTTTTACCAGAATTTTGATACTGGTCAGAAATTTTATACTGTCAACAAAGAAGATTCAGCTTCTCAGATATATAGTGGAACACATTGTTATGATCTAGGAATTGCTATGTAGAAAGTTTTAATTGAATATGTTACATATAAGCACTAAATTCTTCTCAAATAATTCTTAACCTCAGTGATGAGCCTAAATTTACTCTGCTTGGCTCTCTACACATGGCATTTCAGGGTACAAGATGTAGCATTTCAGTGTGTAAGATACATGTAGTGAACATATGTGTTAGTATCTTCATTATTAACATCCTTCTTTTCTATTGCTTGGCTATAATTTTTGTAAAGATAAATTATACTGTTTTTGTGCGTGTGTGTGTTTGTATGTTTTTGTGGTATATGTTCAGACGCCAAGCACCCTCATTTTGCTAGCTTTGCAGTATTTTAAATGTGTTCTCATTATTACTAATTATGTAAAAAAAAATCCCCAGTACTGTTCAGCATTTGACTTTTTTACATGTTTAAAATGTTGCTGGATTTTTGTGCTGTTTGCCAAACGTATACAATAAATAAATGAAGTATTGTGCTGATTTTCATATGATTTTTGTTATTTTAACCAAGTTATCTATACATATTAGTATCGGATGCCCTGTGAGAAAATAATACGTGCTATATTATGTTTTGAAGTGTTTGTGTAAATTTATCTGAGGCCAAAATGTTGGGTTTTTCAAAAAATAAGATGCTGAAATGAGATACAATTTTTAAAAATTTACTGCTTTTTAAAAAAAGAAAATTGCTGGAGGCAAAGATCATCAAATAAAATAGCTTTACATTTGGCATTTAAAAATCAAAAGCCTTCTTCCCAAAACTAACCTTAAGCTAAATGTAAAATGTAGTAGATTTTTTTCTACTAGCTGATTTAGTTTGAGAAGGCCATTGTTACCTATGTTTTAAAAAGATGAATTAGGAAAAATATTTTTCTAAAACATGCAAATATTCACTTGATTGTATGTATATTTAGGAATATCTTGACTTGGGTTGACTTTTTAAAAAGTTTCATTTGATAGCACAAATCATTCCTTTAAAAAAAAAACAACAAACTCTTGAACTTGTTTTTTGTTTTGTTTAAGTAGGCTCCATGCCCAACGTGGGGCTTGAACTCATGATCTTGAGATTAAGAGTTGTATGCTGTACGGACTGAGCCAGGCAGGTGCCCCCCTCAAAAACAAACAAACAAACAAGAAACTCTTAAAGAAGTTTTATGATGGGAATTATTTTTGGTACTATCCAGAATAAGTGTAAAGAAAATAATCTGTGCAATAACCCTTTCCAAAACTATTTAAAAATCAGAATGCTAAAATGAATTATTAAAGAGGAGTGGGGTTTAAATCCTCAAAGCTAAATATAAAAATATAAAGAATGACTGAAGAAAAATGACTCATTACATTAATGTAAATAGTAACAGAGGAAGATCTCGTCCTGACGGTGTACTAGTGATGCGGTTGGTATAGTCAAAGCATTAAAATTAACTGAAGTCATACTTAACCTTCATTTACATCCAAAACTTGAGTATGCCTGAATGAGTCACTGGTAATTACAACATAGCATCCAAAACAGGAACTGCGGGTTCTTAAAATTCAAGCATCTTTAGAATAAACACACCCAGCTTGGAATGGAATGAAAAACCAAGAGTTATGTAACAGGAATGCTAGGCTTTTTATATCCTTATAATCCTTCTTTAGATTTATATGCATACTCTCCCCCTGGGTAGAATTTACTGATTTCTCATAAAAAGTTTTCCCTAAAAAAAAGATTTGGGAATTTCTTTCAAGGGTGAGTAACCCAGAGAAATAAATAATAAAAGGTCAGATCAGTAGAATTATACTTGCTTCCTAAATTATATAGCTTTAAATACCTATATATTTGAAAGGAAGGAATAAGCTATTGAAAAAAAGAGCAAATTAAATCCAAAGTAAGTGGAAGAAAGGAAGAGGAAAATTAATGGTATTAAAAATAGAGTTATAAAGCCAAAAGTTGGTTCTTTGAAAAGATTAATAAAATTAAACTTCTAGCAAACCTGGATGGAAAATGAAAAAGTACAAATTATTTCTATCAAGAATGAGATGGGAGATGTTACTATAGATCTTACAGACATTAAAAGGATAATAAGGAATATTATGGGCAACTTTAAACCAATAAGATGAAGTCAGCAAGTTCCTTTAAAAATATAGCTTACTAAAACTGATACTAGATGAAATAGAAAATCTGAGTAACCTTGTACCAAAGAAATTTATTATCAAAATTATTCCTACAAAAGAAAACTTCAGGTCTCGATGGCTTTATTGATGAGTTGTATCAAACAGTTAAGTAAGAAAAAGTTTAATTCTACACAGACTTTCAGAAAATAGGGAAAAGGGAATACTTCCTTCCCATTTTTTTCATTTTTTTTTTCTTAATGGGAACAGTATTACCACAGTACCAAAACTGGCCAAAGACCTTTTCAAGAAAAAAAAGTGACATATCAATATACATCATAACCATAGATGCAGAAATTGTTAAACCATTAACTAATTGGACCCAGCAATATGTAAAGAGCATAGTATGTCGTGATTCAAGCAGAGTTTATCTCGGAATGCAAGGTTGATTTAACATTAAAAGTCAATTACTATAATCCCATCATATTAACACAGTAAAGAGTAGTACCTTATGATCATTTTGATACATGTAAAAAAAAAGATTCAACACTGATTTATGATTTAAAACTCAGCAAACTAGGAATAGAGGGAAACGTACTCTGGTAAAGGGCATCTGTGGACAAGCTACAGCTAACATACATAATGTTGGGAAAGTCAAGTCTGTCACAGGACAGCTGCCTACTAGATAGTATATGTCCCCATTTCCCCTCCCACCGTTGCTGACGTTCGGCCGGCTTTCACCCCAACCTTCCTGCAACTATGCCCATCCCCTGTTGCTTCCTGTGCTCATTGCTGAGCCTTTTTCTCAATAATCATTGAACTCTGAAGCTCATGGATGCTCCATAGTTGAAGATCAGAGAGTATGTTCACCAGGTGAGCAGTCTCAAGTCTAGAAGGTTTAGGGAATCTATTGATTCAGCAGATAGTTATAAAGTCCATCCCCAGATGAAGGTGAAAGTAGTTGATTCAGCAGCTAAAAGCCCAAATGAATAAAACATTCCTTTTATGTAACTAGGTGATAGAAGCACCATTCAGCAGAAGACAAGGAGAAATTCCTAAATATTCGGTTGCTAAGGTCTTGATTTCAGAGGATATAGATTAACATGCATCAGATGCTTACTACTAGAGCCGAAACTGAGGCACAGTGCAGTGACGTGACTTGCCTGAGGTCCCACAGCTAGTAACTGTTAGAGCCAGAGTTTGAACCCAAGTAGCATGGATCCAGAGCCTGTACTTTCTGAGGCTTTTTTTTTTTTTTTTTCCTTTTGGAGGAGCAGGGGAATCCAGGTGTTAAGATACCTAGAGGAGACAGGCTCATGATGGTGGGAGAGGGATGGGAAAGGTAACTTTCATGATGCTCAAACTGCAAGATATTTGACAAGAAAATGCCTTAGGTACTACTAGGAATGGGAGAGGAGGAGGAAACAGAATGAGGTGGTCTGTGGGGAAATAACAGACTAGATCTCCAACTGGAATTGTGTGCTTGTGACTCTCTTGGGGATCTAATTAAAATGCAGACTCCTGATTCAGTAGTTTGGAGTGGAACCTCAGTCTGCATTTCTAACAAGCTCCTAGCTAATGTCAGTGCTACTGGTCAGACTTTGAGAAATGCGAAATACCACTAGCTGTCAAACCAAGACCCATCTAGGGACAATCATTTAGCAAATACAGAAAAATTTAGTAGTTACATAAAAGAAAAATAATTAGGCAACTCTGATTTCTTAGTTCAGTTCCAAGTTTACAAGTTTATAGTTTTTTTTTTAGATATTTTACTTTTTTTTTTTTTTTTTTAAGATTTTGAGAGAGAGAGTGCGTGAGAGAGCACAAGCAGGGGGAGGGGCAAAGGGAGAGGAAGAAGCAGACTCCACACTGAGCAGGGAGCCCAACGCAGGCCTCCATCCCAGGACCCCGGGACCATGACCTGAGCCAAAGGCAGATGCTTAACCAACTGAGCCACCCAGGTGCCCCCAAGTTTACAAGTTTATATCAAAAGCTAAATTTAAAACGTGAATCCTTAATGATAAAGGTGAGTAGATGGGTAATAATGATAAAAAATTAAGGCTAAATAATATGGTAATAGCAAAAATAGTATTAATGAGGCTTTCATCAAATATTGTGGAAGACATTAAATACAGTCATTTAGACATGAGTTTATCTTCGTGCCTTCTCAAAATTCCTCTAAAATGACAGGAGTTTTTGTTCTTATTTTTTTGTTTTAAAGTACCATTCAGGGCAATGGAAGAAAATAAAACTGTGTATAATAAATGTTCACAAAATTTTATAAGATAAAAAGATGGAGGAGGTGCTAATTGACTTAGCAAAATGGTGGCCACTGAAACTTACATGCCAGTGGCCAGGGCTACTAATGAGAAGCAAGCTGCTTTATACCACCGAATTCCAGAAGGACTCAGGAATTAGAGGAAACAGGCATACTGGTAAGAAGGAATAGGTGTGAAGTTAAAAAGGGTGGGGAAAGGATTGGTTGAAAGTTTGTACCAGGAACAATTCGATTATATGTGGAATCTAAAAAAACAAAGCAAATGAATAAACAAAAAGCCAACTGATGGTTGTCAGGGGAGAAGTGAGTGGGGTGATGGGCAGGATGGGGGAAGGGGAGTGGAGATACGGGCTTCCAGTTATAGAATAAAACAACAACAGTTATATGCCCAGGTCCCAGCCCTTTCTGCAAATGCTTAAGAGACAGCCACTGTGCATTACCACGAAATTTCACATTAGTAAAGTGTTCTAGGAAAAGTTAATATACAAAGAATTACCATCAGAATGGCATCAAGCTTCTCGAAAGAAAAATCTCTTGGTCACCAGAAAAGAATAGAGTGATGCCTTCAGAGTTTTGAAGAAAAATGATAGCCAAGCTAATGGCCAAACTGTTAATCAAGTGTGAGGCAGAACAAAGACATTTTTGAATATGCAGTCTCAAAAAATTCCTTTCCTATGCACCCTTTCTCAAGAAGCTCCTGGAGGATGTGCTTCCACTAAAACAGGAACATAGACCAAAAATCAGGAAGCCATGGGATACAGAAAACAGGAGATCTAACAAAAGAGAGATGAAAGGTATGCCCAGGGTATGGTGAAAAGGAATCCCAGAAAGGCACTGTCCAGAGTGGAGTCCGAGTTGGGGGACTCCAGGAGGAAGATCACTTGGAAAAAAGTTGGAATTGTAGGTTTAGGTATAGATTTCACAAATGTGGAATACTGAATTTGGAGGCCGTTGGAGTGGGATGATGTAGCCATAGAAAGAAAACAAAGCAATAAAAACACAAGGCTATTATAATACTCAGGAGAAAAGATGTTTTGCACGAAGAGAATCAGAATGTACTACATGGCTCTGCAGTTAAAAATGTATACATAACTGGGGCGCCTGGGTGGCTCAGTCGTTAAGCGTCTGCCTTCGGCTTGGGTCATGATCCCAGAGCCCTGGAATTGAGCCCCATATCAGGCTCCCTGCTTGGAGGGGAGCCTGCTTCTTCCTCTCCAACTCCCTAGGCTTGTGTTCCCTCTCTCTCTGTCAAATAAATTAAAAAATCTTTTAAAAAAAAAATGTATACATAACTATAGGAGCGCCCAGGTGGCGCAGTTGGTGAAGCATCCCACTCTTGATTTCAGCTCAGGTCATGATCTCAGGGTCGTGAGATGGAGCTCCTTGTTGGGCTCTGTGCTGAGCAGGGAGCCTGCTTAAGAATCTCTCTCTCCCTCTACCCTACCTCCCCCCTTGCACGCACTCTCTCTCTAAAAAAAAAAATGACATTTATTTTTTAAAAGATTTTATTTATTTATTTGACAGAGAGACATAGCGAGAAAGGGAACACAAGCAGGGGGAGTGGGAGAGGGAGAAGCAGGCTCCCCGCTGAGCAGGGAGCCCGATGCGGGGCTCGATCCCAGGACCCTGGGACCATGACCTGAGCTGAAGGCAGATGCCCAATGACTGAGCAACCCAGGTGCCCCTAAATAAATGAAATTTAAAAATTTATTTATACAACTATAACAATGGAAACGTGACACTCAGCTCATCCAACCATGGTAACAACTAGTGAGAGGGCTGGTCAGGAGAAGTTAGGAGCCAAATTCCCTCCTACCATGTTCTTTTCTTTTTGAGGTTCAATTGACACACGATGTTCTATTAGTTTTGGGTGTACATCATAATGCTTCAGTACGTGTAATCACCTCAAGACATAGCACTAGAAACACAGTTCGGAAATATGAAGATAAATAAAACAAATGTCGAAAGAAAGCAAAAAGAGGGACTGGGGAATTAGTAGAAGTAGGGCAAGGGGCTGTTATTTGTTATCCTAAACCTTTAAGTACTATTTAATTTTTAAATTATATGATAGGGGCGCCTGGGTGGCTCAGTCAGTTAAGTGTCTGCCTTCGGCTCAGGTCATGATCTCAGGGTCCTGGGATCGAGTCCCGCATCGGGCTCCCTGCTCTACGAGAAGCCTGCTTCCCCTGCTTGTATGCTCTTTCTCTCTCTCTCTGTCAAATAAATAAATAAATAAATAATCAAAAAAATATTATGTGATAGACAACTGATTAAAAAATAAAAGTAATTTAAAACCTAAATGAATTGACATTAAAAGATGTTCCTAACAGGGGCGCCTGGGTGGCTCAGTCGTTAAACGTCTGCCTTCGGCTCAGGTCATGATCCCAGGGTCCTGGGATCGGGTCCCGCATCGGGCTCCCTGCTCGGCAGGAAGCCTGCTTCTCGCTCTCCCACTCCCCCGCTTGTGTTCCTGCTCTCGCTATTTTTCTCTCTGTCAAATAAATGAATAAAATCTTTTAAAAAAAAAAAAAAAGATGTTCCCAACAGAGAAAGTAAATAACACAAATAACAGAACAGTCCGTATAGCATGAGCCAGTTTTTACTTTTTTTTTTTTTAAGTATTTTATTTATTTATTTGACAGAGAGAGAGAGCAAGAGAGGGAGCAAGAGAGCCATCCCTGATGGCTAATGATGATGAACATTTTTTCATGTGTCTGTTAGCCATTTGTATGTCTTCTTTGGAGAAGTGTCTGTTCATGTCTTCTGCCCATTTTTTGACTTGATTATTTATTTTTTGGGTGTTGAGTTTGAGAAGTTCTTTACAGATCTTGGATACCAGCCCTTTATCTGTAGTGTCATTTACAAATATCTTCTCCCATTCCGTGAGTTGTCTCTTTTGTTTTGTTGACTGTTTTCTTTGCTGTGCAGAAGCCTTTTATCTTGATGAATTTATCTTGATTGTTTTAAAAAATAAGCACATAAAGGCAAAGGAAAGCCAAATAGTGTTCCCTCTTCCTCACTGAGGGAAGTAAAAGAGGTTAAATTAAAGGGGTCACAGTATTGAAATCAAAGACTCCATAGTATTATAAATGTTTATGATAAAGGACATATCAGAGCCTCTTTTACATTGTGAAATCCATACTTGACATTTCCATAGAGTGTTAAAATTTTTTTTAATTAATATATGAAGATGGTAGGGATGCCCAGGTGGTTGAGTCAGTTAAGCATCTGCCTTCGGCTCAGGTCATGATCCCAAGGTCCTGGAATCAAGTCCCACATCGGCAGGGAGCCTGCATCTCCTTCTGCCTGCCACTCCCTCTGCTTGTGCTTGTGCTCTCTCTCTCTGACAAATAAATAAATAAATAAATAAATAAATAAATAAATAAATAAATAAATAATAAAATATATGAAGGTGGTAAAAAAAAAAAATCCGAACAGTGCTGAAGGCCTACACACGGAAAGTTGTGTCCTTCCCCTCTCATTTCCCACCCCTCTGTCTCCCTGTTTTTCTCCACAGAGGTAACCACTGCTGTGGTTTCCTGTGTGTCCTTCTAGAACTAGCCTTTTACATGTGTATACATCTCTCCACACACAGAAACGAGAGCTTACTGTGCATCCTTAACATCTTGAAGATTGCCCCATGTCAATACACGTGCCTCCGTCTCTTTTTGGCCATGTGGTATTCCATACAGACCATAGTTTTATGGTTTGAAGGATCCTTCTGAAAACTGAGCACCCAGAACTAAGTATGGCCCTCCGGAGGTCAGCCCCACATCAGCAGGGCACAGGCAGACTGCTCATTGTCCGTGATTAGGCACCACTCCCTTCCCATCAGCAAACCAAAGACCCCTGTGTGAACCAGAGTTCTTCACCACTTCCCTTTCACCCCTAAAAAGTCTCCAGAACCAAATCTACATTTTATCACATAATTTGCTTTTTCTTGATTCACTATATATATATATATGTGAAAGATACATATATGTATACACACATACACATATGAAGAGAGAGCTCACAGTGTTCCGTCTCTGTCTGTAGGTAGATCTATGGATAGAGACACGCATGCACGCGCACAGAGGACTGGCTCCTCAGTAGGACTTTACTAGCATATCTAAAATGTTGGTCCAGCCTGAGGGCAACACCGGCGTCCCCCTCATGCTGCTGTGTGGCTTACGGGGGTGACTGAAGAACTGCCCTATCGTCCCAGGTCCTGGCCGCAGCCCCTTGTGACGTCTCATTCCTGGTCCGCAGCTCAGCAAAGGCTCAGGGCTTCCCACCTCTGCTTCCTTCCACCTCACAGCAGCCCAAAGTCAATGGAAGGGATGACGTCCTCTGATTGAAAATGTGCTTGATTGACCCTTAAAATAGACCCAGTTCTTTCCATGACTGGATCCCAGAATCTTCAGTTAGAAATGAGCTTGGAAGAATTAAAAAAAAAAAAAGGAAATGAGCTTAGAGATGATTTCCTCTCCTTTTAAAAAATGAGGAAACAGGACCCAAAGAGGGGAAGTGACTTGCTCACAGTAACACAGCCAATGAGTGCAGGTTCCCGACTTCTGGACAGGGCTCCTTCCTTTGAGTATTCTCTTTCCATATCTGTCTCCTGAGCTAATGGGCCTGTGTGGCTTCCCAGGCCGGTCTGGCCGTCCCATGTCATCACCTGGTCAGTAGCCAGGGAGGGGGACTGAAAGGGGGATAAAGGGCATCCTCGCACCAGAACAAGGGGTAGGATGAGAGTGGTTTTGGGGGAAGGACCCAGGAAAGCAGTTGTCTGAAATGAAGGTTTGGGATAAACACTGCATTTCAACCATCCAGGGACTTTGGACAGTTACTGTCGCAAACACCTCTAGAGTTCCCTCCTGAACATGAGCCTGTGTACGTGACACCTTGGACAGCAAGCAGGAAGCCAGTGGTACCTGTGTTTGACGGGTGGCCAGAGCCCCAGGGAACACGGCGTGGACTAGACCCGGCCTGCGAGGCCTGGATCCCACTTGGCTCGGCCCAACTTCCAGAGAGGTCCCCAACGGCTTGTTAGGGACACCCACGGAGGATGGGCGGAGGGTATCTTTATAGTTGTTGGCAGAGCCTCGGGAGTCCTGTGACCTTCCCACCTGCTGTGAGCTCACCAAGCCTGGCCTGACACCTGAGCTCCAGATGGCTTCTTTTCGGGCCCAGCTCATGTTCCTCTCTGGGGGACATGCCCCAGCTTGGAGGTAACTGAAGACCCCTGTCTCCTATTAGAGAAGGAAACTGACCCATAGCTTTTGGTGAGGCCCCTGGGTATTCATGACAGGGTCACTGCTTGGAAGCAGGTGAAGAGAACTTGGTATTATGGACAGCAAGGGATGTTCTTTGCAGTTCTCTAAACTCAGTTGCTTTCGTTTGCCTCAGGGCCCTTGGACCTGCTGCTTCTTCTGCCTGAGGTGGGCTCAGCCCCCAGCCCATCTCCTTTATCTGGAGAACTATCCTCACAAACTCAGCCATAACCTCCTCTGAGAGATCTTCTCTGAGCTTCTAACAAAAGAGCCTCTGGCTCCTAAAACTGCCTGTTCCTCCCCGTCTTAGAATTTAGCGCCAGGTACTGAAATTACTGGTTTCTATCTGTATGTGGTCAAGTTTTATAAATGGCCCATGTGTTTTTGAAAACATGCTAGGGCGCCTGGGTGGCTCAGTTGTTTAAGCGTCTGCCTTTGGCTCAGGTCATGAATTCAGGGTCCTGGGATCGAGCCCTGCGTCGGGCTCCAGCTCAGAGAGGGAGCCTTCTCCCTCTCCAACTGCCTCTCCCCTGGCTTCTGCTCTCTCACTCTCTTCAAATAAATAAATAAAAGATATATAAAAAAAAGAAAAGAACATGCCTTCTTCAGCTGTAGTGTGCAACATACCATGTAGGACCAGTATATTAAGCTTTTATTTATTTATTTTAAAGATTTTATTTACTTATTTGACAGAGAGAGGGAGAGAGAACACAAGCAGGGGAAGCAGCAGAGAGAGAAGCAGGCTCCCCGCTGAGCAGGGAGCCCGATGAGGGGCTCGATCCCAGGACCCTGGGACCATGCCCTGAGCCGAAGGCAGACGCTTAACCGACTGAACCTCCCAGGTGCCCCTATATTAAGCTTTTAAATTGTGGGCTTCAGACCTTTTTCCTTACTGATTTTTTTTTTTTTGGTCGGCTTGATCTATTAATTACTGAGAAAGGTGTATTAAAATCTTCTACTTCAATGTTGGACTTGCCAATTTATCCTTATAGTTTTGTCAATTTATATATTACACAAGTTGAAAGCCAACTTATTGGGTGTAGGCAGGCTTTTAATTTTTGATTTTATTTAACTGAAACTTTTATTAATACGTTATGATCCTCTATTTTTAATTATATCCTGATTTACCCCTCCCCCTCAATTTATATAATCAGCATTTTCCCTTAGAAACTTTGAAGGACACATACAGGGCGCCTGGGTGGCTCAGTTGGTTAAGCGACTGCCTTCGGCTCAGGTCATGATCCTGGAGTCCCGGGATCGAGTCCCACATCGGGCTCCCTGCTCGGCGGGGAGTCTGCTTCTCCCTCTGACCCTCCTCCCTCTCCTGCTCTCTGTCTCTCATTCTCTCTCTCTCAAATAAATAAAATCTTAAAAAAAAAAAAAAAAGAAACTTTGAAGGACACATACAGATACTACATATGGATAAATCACAATTTAATGAACTTGTCCTCTATTATTAGACATTTACAGTTTCCAATTTTTCACTTTTGTAAATCACACTGTAATTAGTATCTTTGTATACAGTTATTTCTGATTATTTCCCCTGGGTAGACTCTGAGTAGTGGAATTACAAAGTCATGGCATATGAACATTTTAATAGCTTGTCATGTATGTTGCTTCTTCATAGCTGTCAGTCCAATTAGAATTTTCAGTTCAGGGTCACCCAATTGACTCTCATTGAACTATCTTTTCCTAAAATCCCTGTGTCTTTGGCTTGGTCTTTTTTGTCAACGAGGCATCCCCCATATTTGTACACTTGGCGGGCGATATATGTAATTTAGAACTTACATTATCTCTGCTAAACATCACCTGTTAGACTTGGCCCATCCCTTCCCACTTACCAATATCTCCCGGCCTCTGATTTGGTGGTGACTGGCACTGATGTGGGGTCCGTGTCTTCTGTAGATTCACTCAAGTCAGGATGGGAGTGATGAAAAGAAAACCGTATGGGGATATCGAGTTCTTTTCCAATAAGACTAATAGTTACAATTTATTAAACATTTACTACGCACTAGGCACTCCACATTTGTTAACTCATTGAATCATCACAAACCATACCACCCCCCCCCACCAAAGTAGGTATTATAGTCTTTGTTTTAAGATGTGGATATTGAAATTCAGAGAGGGGAACTCTAACTGGTCATCCTGCTCTGAGTGAGCAGAGCCAGGATTCCAACCCGGGACTCGGGTTCTGGCTGCCACCAAACCGCCACAGCCCTGGTCTGGAGGGACCTACCACCAGGTGGCAGTGTAGTCAACGAGCCCAGGGACCTAGCCTCGGATCTGAAATTAGCTGCAAAACTGCATTTTTCCCCCTGGTAAAAGCAGCACTGACTCTTATTGACATGTCTAAAACTAGATTATTCAATAGAATAAACATTAACCCAGCAGGCACATTCCTCAGGGTAAAAAGATAATAAAATAAACAGACCTTTGAACTTGGACCTTTCTAGCCCAGATTTCATCAATGTAATTCCTTAGGGAAAGTGTCTCTTCCTAACTCATCTGCACTTAGATGATTCTCCCTGATCTTCTGCCCACTCCTTCCTGTCTTTATCAACCCTCACTCACACTAGTGCACCCCAGCAGTCCTCATGGGGAGAGCCTATCACAGTCTGGGGCAAGGGTTTAGAGAGGGGGGCCTTCTGGTTGAACCCTAGGAGGGTTGGGATAGTCCCAGTTTGGGAGAAAATCCCTGACTCACCGCCATCCAACCACCCACCCTTCCTTCCACCCAGCTTGTGAGGGAGGACGTGCCTTTCTCCGACCTCAGAGTCCACAAACCCCTCTAATTTCTTCAATCTTCCAGTTACAGTTGGAGATTTTTGGGCTTCCTTAAAAAAAAAAAATTAAAAAAAAAAGATTTGTTTTTTTCCTTTTTAGAGTTCCTGAACAAGTGTGACGGTTTTGCTCTCTTTTCCCCCTCTTGATCAGCAGCATATTTTTCAAACCCTTTGAACACAAACACACGCTCGTATTGTCAAACTGTACTACATTTCAGCAGAAGTAGAACATAACGAGGACGTTGTTAACATTCCAGTACACACTGGTTCTGCCTGGATGGTCCAGAGTTGAGCTCCAAGCTGCTCCCAGCGGAGTCCCTGGTTGTGAGCTGACCACCTCCTCATGCTTGGGCAGGGTCTCCCTGCTCCACAGGCAGAGGTGACTTCCTGACCCACACGGGAGTTTGGAGACATCGGGGCAGGGGCTGGACCTGGAGAAGCAGCCGGGCAGCGGGGCGGGAGGGGGGCCCCTAGACTGTAGTCCAGGGGTTCCAGGGCCCGACGCCTGGCTCCACCTTTTACAGGTTCTGTGATTTCAGGTAAGCTATTTAAGTTTGCTGAGCCTCGCTATCCCAGTGCAAAGTGTGGATGAGTATAGCACCTACTGTGTAGAAATGTTGCATTGGAGGGGCGCCCGGGTGGCTCAGTCATTGAGTGTTTGCCTTTGGCTCGGGTCATGAACTCAGGGTCCTGGGATCGAGCCCCGCATCGGGCTCCCTGCTCCGCGGGAAGCCTGCTTCTCCCTCTCCCACTCCCCCTGCTTGTGTTCCCTCTCTCGCTGTGTCTCTCTCTGTCAAATAAATAAATAAAATCTTTAAAAAAGAAACGTTGCATTAGATGCAGTCATGCACATCAAGTGGCTAGTACAGTGCCCAGCACGTTGGCCTAAGCGCTCGGTGATAGTGACTATTATACGGTTAAGTGAGGAATCAGGGACAGCGCGTGAAATCACGGACCGCTGCTGCTGCTGGGTCCATAGTGATCATCACAGTCTGTGCTATGGTCTGAATGTTTATGTCCCACCGAATTTATATGTCGAAGCCCTAATGCCCAGTGGGCTGAAATTAGGAGGTGAGGCCTTTGGTCCTGAAGATGGGGCCCTCATGCATGGGATTAGTGTTCTTACAAAAGAGACCCCAGAGACCTCCCTCGCCCCCTTCTGCCAGGCAAGGACGCAGCAAGAAGCTGAGAGTCGGCAGCCCTGAAGGAAGAGGGTCTGGCCCAGAATCCCGCCATGCCAGCACCCAGAACTGTAAGAAAGTTCTGTGATTTATAAGCCACCTAGTCTGTGGTATTTTGTGATACCAGCTCAAAAGGAAGAAGAGTCTAATCTCAAATAACTAGATGTCTTGCTTTACCAGCTTGAATGAAAATAAGGAGCTATTTTTTAAGGTCCAAAGAAGTGATTCCAAGCAGCCAACTTATTGTCTTCCCATTATTTGTCAAATATGCTTCAACCAAGCTTTTAAAAAATAAGTTTTTTAATTGAAAAAAGAGTATCCTACCAATAGTCCATCTGGAGACCCCTGGGTGCTTCCCAGTCATGGCCGCTTGACCTCTGAGAAGAAATGAATAGGTCAAAAGGGCCACTCCTCATGTAGCTGCTGCTGAGACAGCAGGTAGCCTAGCGGTGTGAGGCCCTGTCCGCCCGGGCAGCTCGTAGGCCACTGAGGCCGGCCTCCGGCGCCGCGGGTGTTTCTCAGGGCTCAGGACTGGGACAAAGACTCCTCTCTCTGCAGGCTCATGGTCAGCCTGGGGCCAGCCTGGGCTCCCACGGAGATGGTGTTTTAGAGACTGAGCTCTTTGAACTTCTCCACATACAGGCTCTGGTCAGCCTATGCTGGCTTCCCCCATAGCTCAGGAAGAGCAGCTCAACCTTGAAGCGGGAGGCTGTCCCTCACTGCACCTGCTAGCAAAAAAAAAAAAAAAAAAAAAAAAGGCAGCTCAGTGATGCTATGAACCTCCTTCCTCCTAGCCAGGATCAACTGACCCTCATCATTAGAGCTGCTCCCTGCCCTCCGAATACCCAAGTCCGCTTCCTAAAGCTCCAGAGAAAGTCCTTTCTCTCCCAGTCCCAAGGGTCACCATCATTCCTGCCCATTTCCTTCAGGAGAAACTATGATCCTGTTGCCTCTGTCTCAGTGAGGGAGCTGAAGCCTGAGAGAGGTGAGTGGCTGCCCGCTATGCGCCGCTGGTCAGTGCACTGAGCCCACAGGTCCTGACCCCGCTTAGAACCCTTTCCCCAAATCAGAACCCACCCAGGCCAGAATGGTGAAATTGCGAGGAGGAGGGAAGGGCCACGGGTCAGGGTCCAGGGGCAGGTCAGTTGAGTCAGAGTACTGCAGAGCGTTGTGTGGGCAGTTAAGATCACCATTGGTGAGGGTGGAAGTCATGAGGGGCCCACTGGAAGCTGGTTTTCATTTTTAGTAGGAACTTCCCTCAAGAGTTGTGCAATTAGGTGTTTAATGAATCAGAAACACTTTTTTAAGGATTAGAAGGAAATACCCAGTGCTGGTTTATGTGTTGTAGGGCTGTTTAAAAAAACCAAAACCAAAACCAAAACCATGAAGTCTGGGGACTGTGAATTCCGCTCATTTGCATGTGAGCTGCCATTAATTTGTAGATTGAATTTGGGGCCCTAACAAGGCGCACATAAAATTAAATTAACTAATTAGTGCAAATGTCTGCAACTGCTCTCAGGACAGTTACTCAATGAGGGAGCAGTGAGAACGTGAGAATTAAAATCAGGCTCTTTTCCCCCCAGGCAGCTGCGTATGTGCGGAGTTGCAGAAGGCCCAGGCCTAGAAGCCCGCACGCCGTTGAGCAGGGTCAACACGGGGCGGTCCGGACCCAGAGAGCACACCTGTCCGGCCCTGGTGAGGCCCGACCTCTCCACGCTGGACCCCCTCCCTAGGAGACTCTTCTTTGTTGAAACTGGGAGCAGCTTAGGATGCCTGGCATCAAGGTGCTTGGGTGCAGGTGGGCAACGAGAACATTAACTCCAGGTTGGAGCTTCTTGGGGTCAAAGTGTAAGGTATCTCAGCTGCTCGGAGCGCTTCCTTACAGCCCCGTGGAGAAGAAATCTAGAGAAGGGGGTTGTTGCTCCGGGTGCTGGCTTCTCCTCCTGCCTTCAGGCCGTGGATCTCTGTGTGGTGCTGGGGCTGGTCCCTTCCAAGTGACTGAGCTATGTTTGAGGTAAGAGGCTTGGCCCTAAGATTTCCCGGGATGGTGCTAGCTTTGTGGCTGAGCGTGTGGGCTTTCCACAGACCGTCCTGCGTCCCGGCTCTGGCTTTGGGTGGGTGGTCCAGGGTGAGGTCAGAGGGCACCTCTTGTAAGGCATAGGTTTAAGAAGGTCCTGCTTCGGGCGCCTGGGTGGCTCAGTCATTAAGCGTCTGCCTTCGGCTCAGGTCATGATCCCAGGGTCCTGGCATCGAGCCCCGCATCGGGCTCCCTGCTCGGCGGGAAGCCTGCTTCTCCCTCTCCCACTCCCCCTGCTTGTGTTCCCTCTCTCGCTGTGTCTCTCTCTGTCAAATAAATAAACAAAATCTTATAAAAAAAAAAAAAGAAGAAGGTCCTGCTTCTCTGGGCCTTGAGAGCAGTTCAGTACCTGAGAAAGAGGGGCCCCATGGCCCTGGTCCCAGCCCTGTCTTCCTGCTGGATGTGTGTGCAACTTGGGACCCTACAGAACTGAGTTCTGGTTCTGTTGGTCTGAGGCGGAGCCTGGGAATATGCATTTCTGTCCTCTTGGAGTTATTCTGATAGTCAGCTAGACTTGGAGATTCCTGGCTTCACGTCTCTGCACGTCAGTTTTCTAGCCTGTAGAACAGGGTAAGAGTATCTTTCCCATGGGGATCTGGTGGGGATTACACAGGAGAACGCATGTCGAGCACTTCGCCCCCGTCTAGCATGCAGTAAGCACCCAACAATGGTGGTGAGGGAGGAGTCCCCTGGGTTGCCAGTGGGAGGGCGCCGACCTGGCCTCTGTTCACCCCAGCAATGGTGTGCCCAGCCTTTCTCCCGCCTGGCATTCATCCCGAGGGGGAGGGCACCTGCACTAACGCCACCCTCACCAGGTGATGGGGCGCCGGGGGGTCTGGACATCCTCTCGAAGAGGAGCTTTGGGTTGTCCCACACAGTGACATGATGCGGCAGCAGGCCCTCCCCTGTGCCCAGGGAGGAAAGTCAGTGTGACTGTTCTGTTCACTCGAAACATGAGTCAAAATGCGAAAGGGAACAGCCCGCTGTGGAATACCAGCGCGAGCGCGGCTGTGCTTACCCGGGGCCTCGTTCAACGCTCCTAACAACCTGGGAGGCAGGCAGTGTCATCTTGCACATGTTACAGAGGAAGAAGCTGAGATGCAGACAGGTTCGAGCTGCACCAGACCTCCGGCTTGTGGCCTCCTGTGGTGCTGTTCACACTGTGCTCCGTGGAACCCAGGCCCCTTATGTCACTTTGGGGGGCCCTGGAGGGGCAAGGAAGGGACCCAGCCCCAGGTTGGACCCCCAATCCCTCTTCAGCTGTCGCAGAGCCTTTCACTGGTTTGGGCCTCGAAATAAGATTCTGCCAGGATTTCCTGGCTGAGGAAAATGTTGACAAAAGCCCTGCAGCGCACCAGTGATCAGCTGCCTGCAGACTGAGGGGGGCATGTGCCCTAGTCAGCCCCAGACTCCGCGGCCCAGGATCTGAGGACGTGCTTTGGGGCCTCAGCTTCAACTGGGGAAGCAAATGCGAAAGATAGGACACATCTTTATGAGTGTGAGATGGAATTCCCATACAACTTGAATTTACAAAGAAATGTGGAGAACTGGTTCCACATCTCTTGGACTCCTCAGACAGATCGGGGATCTGAAAATGGGTTAGTGTGTGAGGAGAAGTTTGTGAAGAGATTTCCTCAGAGAGATCGGCTGTCACACCCCATCCCTCATCCTGCCCAAGTGGGAAGGAATGGGGTGCCATCTACTTCACCTCCCACCCAGGAGGAAAGGCTTCCATGGGGCTACCTGGAGAGCTTACCAGGTGTTTCGGTTACTTACTGCTATAAAACAAACCACTGCAAAAACTGGTGCCTTCAAATGACAACAATCATTGATTTATTCATAATTTTACAATTTGGGCCAGGCTCAGTGTGGACAGTTTGTCTGTTCTGCATGGTGTCATCTCCAAAGTGACTCAGTAATCTGGCTGGCAAGTTGGTGCTGATTGATGGCTGGGAGGTCAGCTGAGATTGTTGGCCAGAGGGTTTGGTTCTTCTCCATGTGGCCCCGGGCTTCCTCACATCATGGAGGCTGGGTGCCAACAGAGAGGAAGGGGGAGTGGCCAGTCCTCTTATGGAGGGGCCCAGGCCAGGCACAGAGTCCTTTCCAGAACATGTTGTTGGGTAAGCAGTCACAGGCTAGCTCAGATTCAAGCAAGTAGAGGAACAGATTCCTCTTCCTGCTAGCGAAGTGGGCATGTGTATAAAGGTAGGGCAGGAATGGATGGCGGCCATCTTTGAAGATGGTGACCACACCACAGGACCTCTGGAGTTGAGGGGGTGCATAGAACCTGGCAGCTGACCCCCATCTCTGGAGTAGGACAGACAGTTGTGCTGATTCAGGGCTTTGGGGGCAGAGCTAGGAGCTTGCTGGTATCAGGCTCATTCCGGACTTCACTAGAGCCAAGGGAAGCATGAGTGTTTCCCACGGATCCCAAGTGGACCGAGCAGAGGAGAGAGTCCACGGGGCCCCAGTAGGAAGCTAGAAATAAGCTCTCACAAGTGGCCACCCAGAATACCGATGCATCTTGTGGGTCAAGGCAACTCTGGGAGGAAGGTCCTAAGGCTGGTAGTCTCTGAACAACCCATAAGAGCACCCATAACAGAAAGTCTGCCTTAACTCTGCCAGCCCCAAGTAGTAGGTGACCAGTGCCCTTACCTGCCCTTTCCCTCCTCTGGTGATGATGGGAACAGTGCTGGTCACAGACCATGCATGTTCATCACACAGATACGATCCATAAGTGGTGCCATGGCAAATCCCAGCCCCGGGGCGGTGGGAACCCCACCATGACCCCGCAGCCCGAGGACCCCAGTGTGGGGCAGGCACAGCCCTCAGTGTGGTGCAGGGTGCTTGTTCCTGTGCCCTTGCTCTGCTGGGGGAGGAGAGAGGCTCACCAGAAAGTTCACCCACATCCCAGGGAAGTCTTCCAGGGTAGAAAGGATTTTTGTTTCTCTGCAGGGCTTCAGATCCATGGGGATAGAGAAACTGTGTCCAGCCCTGTGTACCTTTGGCCCTGGCCTGGAGGTGTCCTCCATCTCTTTCTGCCTTGGGTCTTGGGTCTAGAAATGACTGTGCTCGTCCTTGGGTATCTGCACCTATGGGCCAAGATCTTAATGGTGCCCAGATTCCTGGGCTGCTTTGTGGATAGCTATGGTTGTGGAGTCAAGCAGATCGGGAGTGGCTGGTGATAAGGAAATGCCAGATACATTCGTAAAATACAAGCCTGAACAGCTATGTCTAGTCACGAGAGCAGACTCTCTTGCTGGTGGGAGGGCATCTTGAAGCTGAAGCCTAACCTGTCCCCAGTCTCGCTCCCGCCACCCCTGCCTCCCACGCACAGCTTCCCCCTCGATGCCCCATCCCAAATGTGGCTACATCACCCTTCTCTCACGATCTGGATAGCTGAGACATGACTCGCCCACTTGAACAGGTTTTACCAAAAGCTTAGGACATACAAATGAGAAATGAACACGAAGAGTCATATGGAAGCAGCCATCTGGCTCACAAGGCAGAGCTGACTTGTGACTGTCTCCAGAGGTACCTCTCTGACCCCAGACCTCTCCTCCCCACCCCCCTGGCTCTGTAAGGTGGTGGATGCCACCTTGGCCACCTCTGCCAGGGAAGTCCAAGGTCGGGACAATGAGGATGTGGGGAAAATTGGATTCCTCCTTCCTCCTGCCTAGGCTCTAATTGAAGAATTCATTTTCTTAAGTGAAGAACCTCTTCTTCCCAGAGGGGATTAGCCCTGGGAATGATGTCATGTCAAGGAAGTGTGGATGTTGCGCTGTCCCTCTCCCCACTCCAGAGGATTTCTGGATCCAATTCAAATTGTGTTTCAACACCATAACCCCAAGATTCATATAGCAAAGATTCATATAAACATAACAGTAAAGCTTGGATCCAGATTTTATTTAACTCTTAAGTTGCCAATAAAATCGCCGAGGATGCTTCTAGTCATTGGCACTATTCACCAAATGTTTGTGCTTCGTCTCCTGGCCACACTGCACACTTTGAAGTTAGGTGTAGGCACGTGTAACGGTTTTAAAATATCCATATGTTCTTTGAGACTCTCCCCTTCAGGAGGTAGGGCTTAGGTTTGCCCATAAGGTATGGACTGGAGTTAATGACTCACTTAGCATAAACAGAATATTCTGGAAGTGATGGTATCTGATGTCTGAGACTAGGTCATAAAAGGTTTTTGGGCTTCCTTCTCGGGTTCTCTCTTGACTTGCTCATTCCGGGGGAAGCCAGCTGCCATGTCATGAGAACACTCGAGCAGCACTTTAGAGAGGCTCATGGGCCAAGGAAAAATGGCTCTGCCACCAACAAGCAGTGCTAGTTGCTAGGCGTGTTCGCGAGTCAACTCAGATCCCCCAACCTGTGTCAAACCTCCAGACACGTGCGCCCTGGCATCTTGACTGCAGCCTCGTGGAAGACCGAAGGCCAGAAACACCCAGCTAAGCTGCTCCCAGATTCCTGCCCCCAGATACTGTGTGAGGTCACAGATGTCAATCATGAATGCTGGAGATTAAAAGATCCTTCTTGAGAAGTAAGTATTGGCTCTTGCCTAATGGGGTCACTCTTGATGTTTGTACCTGTATGGAGCAGGGGCTTTCTCTGCTGGCTGTATAGGAAGTCCAAGTCATAAATATTCACAGGGTAATGTCAGTTCTTTTGGGGGAACTTTCAATGATACTTTATTGACAATTTGAGGATAATTGATGGATTAGTTTCCTAGGGCTGCTGTAACTATTACAAAGTGCATGGCTTAGAACAACAGAAATTTATTTTCTTACAGTTCTGGAGGCTGGAAGTCCAAAATCAAGGTCTTGGCAGGGCTGTGCTCCCTCTGAAGTCCGTAGGGGAGGATCCTTCCTTTCCTCTTCCAGTTTCTGGGAGCCCCAGCTGTTCCTTGGCTTGTGGCAGCATCAATGCAATCTCTGTCTCCAACTTCACATGGTTGTCTTCCCTGTGTGTGTGTGTGTGTGTGTGTCTGTGTGTGTGTGTGTGTGTCTTTCTTTTCTCATGAGGGCACCAGTCATATTGGACTAGAGCCCACCCTACTCCAGCGTGACCTCATCCTAACTAATTATATCTGCAGCAACCCTATTTCCAAATAAGATCACATGCTGAGAGGTTTGGGACTTCAACATATCTTTTTGGTGGACACATTCCACCCTTAAAAGTAGAAAACAATTTACAACTAGTACATAGGCCTAGACCTGTCTTTAGAGCTCCTTGTTTGTTTTTCCTTTTAAATGTCAACTTAAAAAGAAAATACCCATCAAGCCGAACTTATGTAGACCCCCTTCTCTGTATGTTAGAAGAACATACGATGTTCTGTTCTAAGACATCTAATATTGGAAAGAAGCAGTTTACTAATCTAGACTCTGGGAGAACCGGCCCAACATCAAATTAAAATAATGGTGTGTCTGTCAGGGTGGGGAGCATGGCAAGGGATACTCAAAGAGGATAAACACAGCCCATCTTCCCGGAGCACCAATTTTGTTAGAACTTTTAAGGGGGAAACACATTTTTATGTATAACACATTATGAAACAGACTGTAAAATTCACATGGATTTTAAATATAAATTGCAAATCCTCAAAGAAATTTTAGCTTACAGCTGGCCTTTTTGGGCTACAACCTCTTCTCACCCACTCCCAGCTCGTATTCACGTGAGGGTGCTTTCATGGCAAAGCTGAAGAAGCAGGGGATCTGAAAGTGCCTTGCTGGTGGTACAGCTCTAGGCTTGTGAGGAAGACAAAAATATGACCAGAAGACGAAATACCCGCCCTCCGCCTCTCAGCTGTTGGCGTAAGTACCTTCTCTCGGTGAGGGGCAGCTTTCTTGCCCTGTGCATTTAGGGCAGGTCCATAGAGAGCCACTCAGGCGAGTGGGTGTAGCTGGATTTCTTTGTAAACTGTTCAAAGATAGTGAGGGATCTGAGCATCCACTTCCGATGTGGTGGGGGTTAGGGGATGTGTTCCCCCATACCAATGAGCCATTCTCCAACACCAGCTGGGTGTGCTACCATTCGACTCAGTTCTGACACTATCCCACAAGACTGCCCCCCGACCCCGGACCCCCAATCCCACCACTTCGGTCACCAGCCAAGGTTAAGCCCAGGCCATCACCTGCGCTTCTGACTATCAGGCTGTACATTGGAGGTTCCAACAATCCCTCCTTGGGTTCAGTTCATTTGCTGGAATGGCTCACAGAACCCAGGGAAACATTTGATTTACTAGATTACTGGTTTCTTATGAAAGGATAAAACTCAGGAGCAGCCAGGAGAGAAAAATGCATAGGACAAGGTCTGGGGGGAGTCATGGAGCTGCTGTGCTCTCTGGGTGCACCACTCTCCCTGAATCTCCACGTGATCGCCAACTCAGAAGCTCTCTGAACCCTGTCCTTTTGGGTTTTTTATGGAGGCTTCATCACATAGTGGTGGTTGATTAAATCATTGCCCATTGGCGACTGAGTCACCCTCCAGCCCCTCTCCCCTCCTTGAGGTCAGGAGGTAGGACTCAAAACTCTAATCATATGGTTGGCTCCTTTGGTAACCAGCTCCCCTCTCCCCCATCTTTAGGTGCTTTCCACAAGTCACAACATTAACATGAAGTCGGTTGTGGTTGAAAGGGACTCGTTATGAACAATAAGACATTCACTTCGTCTCATGGCTCTGATTGAAGTGATTTCAGAAACTAAGGACCAGAGACCAAATATTACAACAAAAGATGCCCTTCTTTTCTCTTATAGTTCAGGAACTTCCAAAGGTTTGGACAGCTCTGTGCCAGACATGGGGATAAAGACCAAATATACACTTCCTGTTATGAATCACGATATCACAGATAGCCTTCAGAGTTCCTTGATACCCTTGATATGAGGATTTGCATCATCCATTCCTGCTTGATCTTAGATCCCAGAAAAAGCTGCCTCCACAGAAGAATTAGTTAGAATTCTTTGTCTTACTGGACAATGAAAATTACATAACTTACTGTGTTTCTTTTTGTTTCATTGCCAGATATCTTAAAACCAAATTTCTTAGGTCTTATAACATTTTCTGATGCCAGAAAATGCCTGCTCCTTCTGTCACCTTCAGATGGACTCTGAGCTGTTCCTTTCCTATACATCAAGCCTTGTTTGGTGTTGTAAACACTCAGCCCACTCAGGAAGAGAGCAGGGCACAGATTATAATGAAAACAGGTTTTTTCAATCAGCTTTTAAAAGGATGGGATCAATTTACAACCAAAATTCAGATATAAGACCAAAAAACTATGAACACAGACTACAAGACAAGTCAAGCACTAGAGAGGAATAGCTGATGGATATTATTTTTTTAAAAAGAAAAATCTATGTACATTCACTTATTTTGTTATTATAAACAACGCTGTAATGAATACCTAAAGTGCATAATTCTATAATTAGTTCTTTTTTTTTTAAGGTTTTATTTATTTATTTGACAGAGACAGCGAGAGAGGGAACATAAGCAGGGGGAGTGGGAGAGGGAGAAGCAGGCTTCCCGCTGAGCAGGGAGCCCGATGCGGGGCTTGATCCCAGGACCCCAGGATCATGACCTGAGCCGAAGGCAGATGCTTAATGACTGAGCCACCCAGGCGCCCCTCTAATTAGTTCTTTAAGTTATATTTCTGGCAGTGAAATAATCACCCTATGGCATAACGATTTGCAAGGACAAATTAATTTTCTATGTGTAGTAGGATGTTTTGGGTCACAAAAGAGGCCGTATAACAGTGGCTGAGACTGGACTCTAGAGTTCAAATTCTGGTTCCACTGGGCTCTGCCTGGGTTCAAATTCTCATTCCACTACTGAATAGAATTAAAAGTCTACTTTGGGAGATAATAGTAAACATAATGGTGTACTCAGCAAAAAAAAAAAAAAAAAAAAAAAGAATAGAAACAAAATAGCAAGGGAACATAAAAACTAGGAAGCATAAGACAAAATGAAAGACGCAACCCCAAATAAAATCAGTATGAAAATAAATGTAGATAGGTTAAGCTGGCCTTGATTAAAAGACAGTGATTCTCAAATTGGGTCAAAAGTCAAGTGAGAGATCGACTGCTTCCTCACCTTCAGCTGATTCGTTACTGTGAAATCTGGCCACCACATCCAACTCACCCCTGCCTCTGCTCTTGTTGGGGCATGGAGATAGTCACTCAACCCAATGGAGTCTCTTCAGCCCTTGTCTTTCTTAACCTCTTGGAACTGTTTGGTGCTATTAGCCACACCCTTCCTCCTGACACAGGCTTCTATAAAGTTTCATGTTTTCTGGTTTTTTTCCTATCTCTCTGCTTACCCCTTCTAAGTGTCTTTTTCCTTTGCCCATTCCTCAAATGTTGGCACTGTTCCTTGGCGGTCTGTCCTAGGTGATTTTCTTTCTCCCTCTATATACTCTTACTGTAAGCACTCCCAAAGTTTTGATTACCGCTCATGTGCTGATGGATCCCAAATCTAGAATTCCAGTTCAGGTCTCAGGAGAGATCCTGAGCTCCAGATCTGTATATCCAACCGCAGAGTGGATATTTCTATTTAGGAATTTTGAAGGAACCTCAAACTCAACATTGCCCAACTGAATTTGTCATTTCTCCCATTTCTTTCTCCTGTTACTAGTCAATGGCACCACCTGGTTGCTAAAGTCAGAAACCTGGGATCCAGCTTTGAATCCCTCTCCCTTAACTGCCCACATCAAATGGACCAGCCTCTTCTAAATATTTTCTAAAGTCCATTTGCTTCTTTGAGAGCTCACTGCCAAGCCCCTCTTCTGGCCCACTGCCCTTTCTTGGCTGGCCTGCTGAACAGCCTCCGAGGTGGCCTCCCTACCTCTAGTCACACGACTACACTCAATGTCCACTCTGCTCCAGAGTGTTGCTCCGGCCGTGAAACATTGACTGTGACGCTTCCATGCTTAACGTCCTTCAGAGACAAGTCCCTTGGTGACTGGCCACTGAATTTCTTTTGTCTTGAGTGTGCCTTGCTCTTCTCACACTCAGGCCTTTGCACATGCTGTTCTCTTTCTCTAAAATATTATTTGCAATTCTCTCCTTAGCTTACCTCCTCTCATTCTTCAGGTCTCAGATTCAATGTCACTTTCTCAGGAAAATCTAAAGTCATGTAGGCTTCCTGGCCATGTGTTTTGTTATCACCACACAATTTCTCTACCACATATTGTAAAACTATTGAAATTTCTTTTTTTTTTTTGATTTTTAAAAAGCCTTTAAATATATTTATTTGAGAGAGCAGGGGAGTGGGGTGAGGGGCAGAGGGAGAACCAGGCTCCCAGCTGAGCAGGGAGCCCGATGCGATTTGGGGCTCAATCCCATGACTCGGGGATCATGACCTGAGCCGAAGGCAGACGCTTACCCGACTGAGCCACCCAGGTGCCCCTGTTGAAATTTCTTAATTGTCCTGTTTCCCTGTTGAACTGCAAGGTCCATGAAGACAGGAACTGTGCCTATCTGTTTTACCACCGTGCGCCCTAGCATTTAGCACTGTGCCTATCATGAGGTGCTCACTAAACAGTTACTGAATACATGGGAAGACATACAAAGATGTGTCCTGTTCGCATTGCTCAAAATGGCAGACAACTGGAAAATACATAATTTTCAAACATGAGGGGATAAGTTCAATGAGGTATGACCCTACATATATTGAATTACCCATGAAGTCCAGTCAGGAATATCCGATAAAAAACCTTCAGGGACATATGGAAAGATGTTTCTCATACAGTGTTAGGTGAAAATGATAGTATTACATACTGTATAGTCTGATCATGTTTTTGGGAGGAAGAAGCAGGCTTCCCACTCAACAGGACCCTGGGACCATGACCTGAGCTGAAGGCTGATGCTTAACCGACTGAGCCACCCTGGCGCCCCGGTCTGCTATGTTTTATGAAAGACAGCTCTTCTTCCATTCAGTCAAGGATGCTAAACAATTTCCCAATATTTTCTTCTAGTATCCTACAGTAGCCTGCATTTTCAGGAATTTGTCCCTTCCTCTTGTTCGTTAGGGAGGAAGGGATATGTCCTTTCTCTTATTCAGCAGCATTTTTCATGGGCTCCATTTTTTTCTCTTTTTACTTACTTAGATTGAATGAAACAATTATCTCCTCCTTGGGAGATAATAGCATCCTTTTCTTAGATCAACAGCTTGAGAGGAGGTTGGTGTGAATGGTTCCCAGTCAAATTCTGAGTTCTAGAGGACTCTAGTACAGCTTTGCTCACTGAGGTGACATCTTCAACACCTACTGCCTGGCTCTTTGATTCTGTGACCCCCATATGGTACATAGCAACTTCAATTCCTTTTCCATTAAAAGGAACCAAGGCTTCTAGGGGAAAAGGCTGATTCCGGATCTAGGTTGGAAATATACAAAATAAACCTGAACATCACATCTCGTCATACCAGATAGTGAAGATTATGCATCAAAAGGATTCAGGAACCGATTTGAAGGGGCTTCCAATGCCAGTGATGGATAATTTGAATATCAGTGAGGATAACTGCAATGGATTGAAACACATCACATAATTAAATCCATGCGTTCACAATACTACCACCCCCTCCAAGCCCTGGTTGGTCTCTGTGGGAGGGTGCTAGAGACCAACTCATTATTTTAAATCAAGGTAGGACATCAAGCATTTATGTTGCCTTCCCTGTGTGAACTGTATCACTGAGAAACCAAATACAGATTGCAGGGAATTTTTTTATAGAAGCATTACAGTCAATAAATGAAGAAGGAAGGATAGAATTAACAACCATTTTGCTACCCGTAATGTAATAACGGATCTAGGCTTTAATCATCAACAGCTACTAACATCACACACAAAAAAAGAGATGCCGGCAGACATTAAGGGACTCCTGGTGGAAGAAAGCAGCAGTAACTATTAAGTAGTCTTGCCAAAAAATCTAACAAACCTGATCAAGCCTCTAGATTCAATTCCCTTTTTACAGGGAATTGGGAAGATCAGAAACATGTCACACATTTCACCACCACCACCATGAGGATGCAATCATCAAAATCCAGATTGAGGGAAACTCTTACCTGCTCCCGTCAACAAATAATTTCCTAGTGGACATATAATGGTAAAGGGAGAATGTGTAGGGTCTAAAAAGACATATCCCCAATGTATGGACCTTATTTGGATCCTGAGTCAAACAAACTGTCTTAAAAAGTCATGATATTTATCAAATGATTGAAAATTTGAGCACTGATGGGATTTCCTGCAATATTAAGAAATTATATTAACTGCTGGGGTGATAATGATACTGTGTTAATGTGAAAAAAGTCTTTATTTTTAAAGATACATGCTAAAATATTTACCGATGAAATGATAGGATGTTGAGAGTCTGTTTCAAAAGGCATCGGGGGTGGGGTAGTGAATGGAATATAAAAGAAACCAGATTGGCCATGAGTTGATCATGTTGAACTGGGTGATAGGAACACCCCAGAGGCTAATATATCATTATACTGTTCTGCTAATTTTCCACATCTGATATTCTCTATAATAAAAAGTTTTGAAAATTGCGATAATCCAAAAACATTCGAGGAAATAGCCTCCTAATCCTTGACTCACCAATACATAGCGCCTCTGTCCCTATCGTACTTGGGAATCCTCCTAGCAGAGCAGGACCTGCAGGGGGGCCCATCCGACCCCAGTTACAGGCTTCAGTCAGCACTGGCTGCTAAGGTCAAGCCAAGTCAAAATGTACCTTGACAATCCTTTAAGTTTTCCACAAAATAAGTAAATAAGGTATCGTGAGTAAACCTTGTAGAGTGTTTCTTATGTATAGTAGCATTTGAAAAACACAGAGATTGGATGCCTTGGTGGCTCGGCCAGTTAAGCGTCTGCCTTCAGCTCAGGTCATGATCCCAGGGTCCTGGGATCGAATCCCTCGTCAGGCTCCTTGCTCAGTGGGGAGCCTGCTTCTCCCTCTGCCTGCCGCTCCCCCTGCTTGTTCTCTCTCTCTCTGACAAATAAATAAATAAATAAAATCTTTTTTAAAAAGTGAAAAACACAGAGATAAACAAAAGAAAGCTCCAAAAAACTTGGAATACTTTCTCCACTTGTTTTCCTAGACACCACTATTTCTTGATTCTCCTAGCCCAGTCTTTACCGCTTTCCTGTCACACACACCACCACCCCCCAATGTGGGAGTGCCCGGGGATCAGTTCTCGGGGTGGCTTTTCTATCTACCCTAACTTCCTAGTGAATTCATCAAGTCTTAGTGCTTTAAATAATGTCTGTAAACTGATGACTCCCAGATTTCTATCTCTAGCCCAGAATCATTCCCCTGAATGCCAGATTAATTTATCCAATTGCCTACTTGACATGTCCATCTGGATGTCTAATAAGCATCTCAAATTAACGTATTTGAAACAGAATTCTTGATTTCCAAATCCTTCCCATCTTGCTCCCCCTGCAGTGCTCCTCTTGCCTATAAATGGTACCAGTTGCTCAGGCCAAAAGCTCGAGAGTTGTCCTTAATGCCCCCTTTTCTCTCATATCCCATATTCAACCTTTCATTAAATCCGATTTGGTTTTCTTTAAAATATATCCAGACTCGAATCACTTCTTAACCACTTTTGCCTGGATTATTTCCGTAGTTTTGCAACTGCCCTTCTGGCTTCCACCCTTGCCCCACTGACTGTTTCTTCTCAAACCTAGCAACCAAGGACCTTACAGAGATCAAGTTACTGCTCGTCTCCAAATCTGCCCATTGTGTCCCATCTCAGAGGAAATCCAAAGTCTTAGAGTGGTTTACGAAGCCTTTCAAAATACTGGGCGGTGAACTCCGCTACTTCCCACCACCCGACTACCCCTCTGACCCCGTGTCTCTTACCTGTTTCACGGACTGTGCTTCAGCCCCACAGACTTCACTGCTGTGCTTGAACATGCCAAGCATTCTGCTGCCCCAAGACCTCTACCGTCCTTCGCTTCTTTGCTCAGTGGTCACATTATAACCTCCCATAACACACACACACACACACACACAACTTCTTAGCACTTCCTCCCCCACTTATTCTGCTTTATTTTTTCTATAACACCCATCCTCCAGTATACTATACATTTCTTATTTATTTATTATCTGTCTTCTCTATGGGAATGTAAACTCTCTAAGAATTGCAAGTGTGTTTTGTTCGCTCACTGTTGTGCTCCCACTACCTACAATAGTTCTTGGTACATAGAGCCCCACGATATTACTTGAATGGATAAATCAGTGAAGGAAGGGACAAGAAGAAAGTCTAGGTGCCCATGGGTAGGCATGAGACATTTAAGACACCCCTCAAATCTCAGCAGCAACTGGGGATGGGTGGGGAATCTGGAAGTGCTCCTGCTTGTCGCCAGGTTTACTCCGTTGTATTTTCTTATTAAAACTCCTCAAAAGCTGCCATGTTGTGATATGCTCTGTGAAGAAGCTTCTGTCTCAAGAACCAGAGGGATCCCCAGTCCAGCAACCATTGAGGAGCCAAATCCCTCCAACAGCCCCATGAGTGAGGAAGGAAGTGGGTCCGTGGGTCCTTCCTCATTGAGCCTTAAGATGACTATGGCTTTGTGAGAGATCTACAGCGGGGCTGGGGGGTGGGGGGGAGCAGCTCAGCCATTCCTGGACTCTGACCCACAGGAACTGTGGGAAAAGAAATGCCCTACGTTTTGGGGTAGTTTGTTATACAGCGATAGTAAGACGGAGTTTGGTTTAGTGACTAGACCAGAAATTCCTTGAAAGCAGCGACTGTTTACTCAGTGCTTGCCAGACGAATATTTTTTAAATGACTGGATGACTTAGAGTTTTAATCTTTTTCTGTGTCTGTGTGTATTTCAGGGGAGAGTCGGGGAAAGCTACATCAGGCGGCTGCTAACTAGATGCTACTTTAAATGTAGTGTCTCTCTCAGTCCCTAATCCCACCATCCCCACTAAGTGAACCCCTCAGAGGTTGTGATGAGCAGAGGGGGGTTTCCTAAACAAGTGATCACTTTCCAGCCCGTGGAGGATGCATATTTCAGAGATATGCCTAGGCAGAGAGGGGATGATTATTATCACTGACAATGGCCCCTTGATTAGAAATTTGAATGCTGCTCCTCTTGGACCATAACCTACAGTTAACAATCGCAGGTTATTGTTACAGATCAAGTTGCTTGAATATTTCCCTCTTCAATTAAGATGCACATCCCTACAGGTGTGGTCCACAGGGAACAACCTCCACAGTGTAGATGATGCATCAGAGAGGGGACATTTCTGGAGCCAATGACGCTAGTGCCCAGGTCACCAGCATTTAATCCCTCATTTTGAAGCTCAAGCAGAGAGTGTGACAAATACAAGAAGAGATTGAATACATTAACTTTTGGGTCCAAGCATCAGAGTTTTCCACCTGCACATGAAACAGGCAATACCCACATGGCGACGTAGTGAAATCCTTTCATCAGAAAGCTGAGCGAGCCTCAAAGGAAAAACTCCTTATTGTACCAGTCAGAGGCTCAGGGAGAACTGCTCAGCTCTGCCAAGTCATGTGGTCAGCGGCCAGGCTGACAGGGAAACTAAAAAGCACCGGATGTGAACATGTCCCCTTATACCCAGGTCTCTTCTAGGTGGATGATGTGAAAGCTCAGGAAAAAGATGGTTAGGTCAGGATCTTTTCTCTGAGTCCCACATTCCATATTCCAAGAAAGGATCTCTTCTCTCTATGGGGTGTGTTCTAGGGCCCTGGGTATGGGGAGAACGCAGCTGCTTGGCTTTTTTTTTTTTTTTTTAGTCAAATTTGTATGCTTCTCTAGCACATGATTGCTAACACTGCCAGGGCCGGACAAGCCTAGTTCTAATTTTTTGAGGTACAAAAAAAAAAAAAAAGATTTTCTAATCCACTTTCTCTGAGGAGGGCTTGGTGATGCATCACCCAGCTGGGCAGGGCGGAGCGTTCTATCACTGCTAAAACTGGAATTATGCAAGGGTGTGGGGGGATGGGCTCGAGACCCGGGGCACAGGAAGTAGATATGAGAGGGGCTTGCCCTGGAGGGGGGTGGACTAGTTAGTATAGTTAGTAGCAGGGAACCCCTGGGTTGGGGGAGGCAGCACTGGGGAGGGGGACTTCATGATAGTCAGGCTGAAGGGGATGGAAGCGAGGGAACTCTGACAAGGACAGAGTTTAGGCTGAACATTTAGAGGTAGACCCAGGGCTTCATATGGATCGACCCCTCTTTGTCCTGTTAGCCGGTCGCTGTACAGATTAGCACGTGAAGTCGTTCAGGTCTTCCTCTGCTGGTCCCTGAGCATTTCCATGAAGCTCTGAGGAAACCAGACTTTGGAAATCAATACTTTATTTTTAAGTATCTTGACAGTTTCTGGAGTTCTTTCCGGGCCCTGACTATGATTTGATTCATTTATTCACGGATTCATCCATTGAATAAATGTCGTGAGCACCCCCTTTGTGTGAGATGCTGTTCCACCAGAGTGGAAGACCCGTGAGGTCTGTACGTCCGTGGAGTTTACTTTTGTGTGGGGATGATATGGATTTAGCACCATCCAAAAGGATGGGTCCTGCTGGCTCATCAACTCCCATGGGCAGTTCTATTTCAATAGTCAGCACAGATGTGATTTTCCGAGTGGATAGCTATTCTTGAATATAAACAGCTGTGCATCAGCATGTCAAAAGGCTTCCTTAAAGGAATGCTTTCTCCTGTCTGATACTTTGAGGCTTCAGAGAAAGACATTTTCATCCAGGCATCAGGAAACTCTGTGTTGACTAAGGGGCACCAAGAGCAACTCTCGGAACACCTGTAGCTGAGTTTAGCTTGACTCCAACCCCACCGATTTTGTCATTAGAGATGTATAAACATTCCTCAACCTCCACCCCACTCTGCATCATCATGCTTGGGTCTACCTGGACTTGAGGCACGAGGTCCACTGAGAATCAAACCAACAGATTTAAGGAAGTCATTCATTCCTCAATGGTGTTTTAGAATAGGGCAGCATTGGTAAGCCTCTAGAATCCAGGTAAACTAGCTTGATCTGAAGTGATGTCTGAGAGGAACATGGGGTCAAATGGCAGCCCTCGAACCTTTGAGAACGGCTTCTTACCTCTGGCTGCACATTAGAATGAGCCAGAGAATTTAAAAAATTGCCCATACCTGAGTCCAATGCAGCTCAATTAAGTCAGTAGCTCTGAGTGGGGGGTCTGAGGTTTTATTTTATTTTATTTTATTTTATTTATTTATTTATTTTTTAACTGAGATGCTGTTCTGCAGCCAGACTTGGGAACCACTGCTCTAGACTGCTCGAGATGGGAGGCAGGCCTAATCTGTCAGAGAGCAAAGGTAAGTTAAACAGGCCGCTTGTACCTGCCAGAGGGACTTTCAAGCTCACCAGTAAGTTGGTCAATAGGTCTAAATTTCAAAAGCAAATTTCCAAAGTTCAAGTCACTTTTCCTGTGGCTAGAAACCTTTAAAATTGTAAAAGCAAACTTTTAGTTCCAAAGCGGATTTGAAGTTTAAAATTTAAAGCTGGCAAGCTGTGTCATCCCGCAGAAAGGAATATTTTAAATTCCTGGAAAGCATGTCAGAATTTCAAAGGATAATAATAATAGGTGAAAGCTGACTGATGTCTAGAGCCAAGCAGGCAGCAAGGTTTCACAGGCCCATAGTTACCAAAAACCTCCGGACTCTCTCTCCATCTTCTTCATGGAAATAAACAATTATGGATGTGGAAGGCCAAGCCCTCACCCAACAAAAGAATCCTGTCTGGAACATCTCTGCTGGAGGGCCAGCTAATCTTGCTAGAACAATTTAGATAAAGAGGCACTTACCATTTCTTGGAACAGTCTGTACCGCTGTAGCTGGGTTAGTCTGAGAAATGTGTATCTTTGGGTTGGGCTGACAATGGCAGGTACGCCTCTTTGGCCTCAGCCCTACCTTCTTCCAGTGTTGGAGCACTGACAATGACCATGCCCACTCCCCCAGGGCCTCTCTCCTCCAGCCCATGTCCTCAGTTTCTCTGACATTGTTGCCTTGCATGGTTTCCAGACCCCTCACCCCCTGGTGGTTCTCTCAAATTTGTCAATGTACTTCTCGCAGCATGACACCCAGCACCAAACACTGGGCGTGAAATCCCGGATGTATCAAGAAGTGCGGTGGCAAGATTTGCGCACAAAACCACCGTGGTCTGGTCTCTCCGTGATTCGAAGGGGAGGCAGGGCCCAGGCTGGGGCCGCGTGGGGACTCAGGCATGGTCTGAGCTAGGCCTGCGAGAGGCGCGGATCCCAGGTGAGCAGAACCGTGAGGTCAGGGAAGGACAGACGAGCTTTAGCACCCGTTTGTAACCAAGGGTTAGACAGAAATACTACTTTGTAGTTTTAGTACAATGACTCCTTTAATTTTTGTTAGTAAACGTCCTGAAAACACGTGGTCTGCTCTGCGCATTGTCTTTGTAGTATGGGAAAGAGGGGGTCATAGATGGAGAGTAATGAAGAGCAAGGTAGGGCAGTTCTCCCTTTGTGGCGGGCAGGAAGAACCCCGCTGGTCCTCTGGGGTGCTGGTGGCTGTCAAACAAAAGCGGTGTGGGATGACCGGGTGGTCCCCAGCCAAAAGCTAGTAGAACGATCTGGAAGGCAGGAGGGGACAGAGACCAATAGTAGTGCCTTGCTCCCCTGCGGAGAACCTTGGGAGGCTCAGTGCTCTAGGAGAGCATGGTGGAGGCAGAGGAAATGCCCCTAACATATTCATCAAAAGTCACTCTTCTTAGAGAAGGAAGAAGACAGGTGGCTTAGCTCCCCTATGCACCTGTTTTTGTCCTGTGCCAGGGAGTCAGGGCTTTAGCGGATGCCTTAGAGAAGGCCTTGCCTTCGAAAGAGACAAGTTCAGAGAGATTGCCCAGGATAGGAGACCAGAGGCAGCTCTGTCCTTCAGAAGGTGAAGGCTGCTGAGAGAGCTGGCAGCCTGGAGGTGAGGATGAAAGTAGGCACACTGTTCCCTCTTGTTGGAGCCAGGAAGAGGAATTGTAATTAGAAATGATGTAATCATTCTGCTTGCTTGTAATTTCTGCAGTTGTGAGAGTTGAACCTGGAGAGTCTCTCTCTGCAGTGAAGATGGTCTGCGTCTCACCGCAGAATGGGCTTGTTTCCTCAAGAGGCTCCGGGGAGGGCCAAGGTCTCAAGTGGTCATGGGGTCGAAAGCGTCCTGCAGGGGGGAGGGGGGCCTCCAAGCCGATGTCAACACTGGCTCAGGTAGCAGGAACTAGCTCTCAGTCATTTTGTTTGTTTAGTTTTGAATACATCAGCACGTAAAATAACTTCATAATAAAAGGCTTTCTGATTTTATGGGGTTTGATGGCTGATGAGGTGACATCTGATCTGATTTTCTTCCTCTAACTTCATCATCTTCCTGGATATAATCTTCTGAAATATGAAGTAGAGACAAGAAACAATACATAAACTGAGGGTAGGGGGGTTGCGGGGAGGTGGTTTTCTCTTTCTGAAGTATCTGGATTCCTGAGCTCTGTCATGGCTTGCCCAACATCTGAAACATTGTGACAGATGGCATTTGGAAACAAATACATACAAAGAACTTCCCTGAATGGATATTTTCCTTTTAGGGAAAAAACCCACTTATTATTGATGCTATTTTTTTCTTTCTTTCTTTCTTTTTTTAAGATTTTATATATTTAAGAGAGAGAGAGAGAGCATGAGCAGAGGGGAGTGGCAGAGGGAGAAGCAGGCTTCCTGCTGAGCAGGGAGCTCGATACAGGGCTCGATCCCAGGACTCGGGATTCATTACCTGAGCCGAAGGCAGACGCTTAACTGCCTGAACCACCCAGGTGCCCTGATGCTGTTTCTTTAAACTGAAGGGAGTCACCATTTAACTTGAGTGGGTCCTCACAAGCTCTTCTAATAACTCAAACAAAGGACCTACACACTGCCCAGTAAAATCCTCACTGTGTCCAATGTTCCAGACAATATGCCATTCTCCTGTTTTAGAGAAGAAGGAAGCAGGTTTGGAAATGGAATCGGTCGAGATGAATGTCAGCCTGTGAGGAATTATACTGCTCGAAGAGGAGCTTAAATGTCCTGAACCTGTGTAACTCCCCAAAGTTACGGAATGTGAAAGGGGTTCGTTCATTTACTCGTTCATGTACCCATGTCTTCATCTGTTTAACAAGTACCGGTTGAGAGCCAACTCTGCATCCGCAGTGTCTGGCTTTCCAGGTGAGAAGGAGCTCTGCCATCAGGTTCTAACTCTGTAGGAGAGAGAGTGTATGTTTGTTAATCTCCCCCTGGGACATGGGGTGGCCCCGGCTGACCGGATGCCAGTGGGGCACATGCAGTGTCTCCCTTACATTTTGAGAGCTCCCAGCAGCCTTCACATTTGGAAACATGGGCACGGAGGCAGATGACCTCACTCACATGACTGGGGTTGGGGCCAACTGAACCCCAGCTTGTTCTACTTCCCTGCTCTCCACATGAAAATGTCTCTGTATCTTTCCTCATTGTCTTCTCTGGTTTCAGAGAAAGCAGTGTCCAAGGCTGACCTCTCCAGCTGTCCTCACCCTCTCCAGCAACTGGCGCTTTTTTTTCTTCCTTCTTGATTTTTTTCTGCTTTCCACTAACATACCTAGTTCTCCCCCTTTTGTGCAGACCCCCTCTCTCTTCCGCTCTTCCTCAAACTGCCATCATTTTCCCTAGTTCCAGTGAGCCCCAACCTTCTCAGATGCCACTTCCTCCTCCATCCTCTCCCTGCAAGCTCCCTACAGCTCACTAGATGAAACCAACTTCAGAAGGGACCGGTGACCTCTGTGATAGAGACTTGGGTCCCAATAGCTGTCCATCATTTTCTTCCATTAGAAATAGAACCCATGAGTTTTAGCTGAGTCCCAGACTGCCCGGTTAACAATGGCAGGTTCCCATGTAGCTAAGTGTTGCCATGTATGTGATCCTGGGTTATCCCCTTGAAAGGAAGGGGCGTGCTATCCACTTTTCCTTTTTTACCTTCATCCTGGCTAGACTGTGGAGGGATGATGGGAACAGTGATTTTAGATCTGAGATAGAAACCTTATGCTCGGGGCACCTGGGTGGCTCAGTTGGTTGAGCGGCTGCCTTCGGCTCAGGTCATGGTCCTGGAGTCCCGGGATCGAGTCCCGCATCGGGCTCCCTGCTCGGCGGGGAGTCTGCTTCTCCCTCTGACCCTCTTCCCTCTCATGCTCTCTGTCTCTCATTGTCTCTCTCGCAAATAAATAAATAAAATCTTAAAAAAAAAAATTTAAAAAAGAAACCTTATGCTCAAGATGGCAGAACAAAACAAGATAGAAAGAGCACAGGTCCGCAATAAGACGGGCTGGCCTTATTAGGCCTGAGCTGTTCATGCTGGACTGTTATATGAGAGGAAATACACTTCACACTGTTGTTTGGCCTTTATTACAGCAATCAAATCTGTATTCTTACAGAATAGCCCTCATCTTATCAAGGCAAACTTCTTCAAAGTGCCAATTCCCGCGTCCATTTCTCAGACCCTACTCTTCTTGATTTCTCTGTGGCACTGGGCACTACAGATGCCCTTTCTTCCCAAAGCTTTTTCCTCCTTCTGCTCCCCTGCTATTGCACAATCCCAATTCCCTCTTTGTCTATCCCAGTGGCTTCCCGTTCTCCATCCCTCCTTTAACCGCGGCCATTCTCATCGACTTTCTCCTCTACATTCGGTGCCCTCCTTTGGTAAGCTGATTCCAACTCATAACTTCAGCCCTTTCTGCAGATCTTGCTAGTACTGCCTTGGTCCGCCTCCTGGCCAGGTGTGGATACTTAGCACATAGCAGTGTGGTTGGGGGTGGGGGGTTAAGAGTGCAGACTGTCCTCTTGGAATCCCAGCTCTACTGCTTACTGTGGGATCTTGGACAAGTTACTTAACCTCCCTCTGCCTCAGTTTCCCTCACAGATGAAAGGAAGAGAGTAAGAGGACTTATCTCAAAGGGTCATTGTGAGGATTAAATGGTTAATAGATGTTCAGTGCTGACAGCAGAGCCTGGCCCTGCAAAGTGCTTTGGGAGTGGTAACTCTTGTTATTGTTGGCACCCACACGTGAGGACACAGGTCCCAGTCCCTGACCACGCCATGGCTGGCCCAGACATTACCTCAGAGTCACAGTCACCTCATAGTGGCTAGAAACGTGATTGGATTTTCCTGCCTGCCTGGATTCCTCATTTCCTCCCTGCTCTGGTCTCTGGAAATTGTAAGATAGTTTTATTCCCCTCGGTGTCAATGATTTTTGGCCACCCATATCCACTGGCCTGACACCTCACCGGAGCCCCAGCGTTGCCTCTTCAACAATCCGTGGCCGTGGCACCTGGAACTCGTCTCTCACATCACCGTCAAAGCTGCCTGGACGGGCTCTGCTTACTTGGTGGAATCATAGGCTTTGTGCTATGGGGCGGATCGACTGTGATATTTCCTACGACACTGCCGAGCGTTTTTACAAGGAAGTTTCTCTTTCTTTCCCCTGGTTAATTATGGCACCAGACTTGTGTAGATTAGTAGGGAGACCCAGTTCAAGAATGACACTGACCCTAATTCAAATCCAAGCTACTCCACTAGCACTGGGGGAAATCCTAAACTATTCAGAGTTGTATAACACACAACTCCTAAGTATGTTCGGTAAAACTGGATGCATTTGGTGATGCACACAGGGAACTTGGGCATAGGAGGTAGGTGATACACTTTTTTCTCTTGTATTTTAAAAGTAATGCTTATTGGATTTACTTTTATTTGTATTTTGCATTTATTTTCCTGTTAGCCTGTGTGAGAGCCTGGGGTGTTTGAATTTGCTCATGCCCTCTCTGTAGGGGAGGCTCGCTCTCAGTCGGTGTGCAAGCAGTGCAATAACTCAAGAAGTTGAATATTAAAGTGATAAATTTCTATCAGGCTGATTCCTGAAATGAATTTGAGTGACCCTTTCAGAGAGGTCGGCTTGCTTCCCTCCCTAGCCAGGTGAGGCAACCAGGCAGGGGAGTCCGTTGTTCATCTGACTTTCCCCAGAGCCAGCCTGGAAAGAGCTTTGCTCTTTTGCTTTTTTTAAAGGAATCGTTACTGAAAGGTAGGTCACTGCCACCCAGCTCCGGTCCTTTTTGCTTCTGAAGTGTGAGGACTGATGCAGGGGTGGGGAAAATAAGTAGTTGTTTATATACCCGGCCCCTGAAGAAAATACAAAACGAAAATCAGCATAGTTCTAACAGAAATCAAGTAGGTTCTTGTCTCTCTCCCCAGGTAAGAGCTCAACTTCCTTAATAAAAATAACTTGTCCAACACTGGCAGTGAAGGAAGGCTCCAAATATCACATCGGATATACTTACACCAAAAGATTATTTATTGTTTATCTGAAATTCAAATTTACCTACAGATCTTGTGTTTTCTCTGGCCAACCATAACTAGAAGGGGGTGATGGGTTCTACAGACACCGTGAGCACGCCAATGTCCACTTGGGGAAACGAGCAGAATCCCTGCAGACCCATGATCTTAGTACACAAGGCAACTTGTTCTTGCTGGGTCTGAGGCCAGGACTCTGTGCCATCGTGGGCGTGGCCTGGAGGGTTTTGTTTTTCTTTGCTTTCCTGCTTACAGAGCATGCCTGATGGAGGTCTCTATCACTCCACCATCCACAGAGAGCGAGACTCTCCATTCACTCCAACCCAGACCTGTTTGTTCTTTGAAGTGCCTTCTGAGAAATGGAACAGTGAGGGAGAAAGAAGAGATATGCAGCAAAATGCCTAAAGTATAACCTAATCTGGGCCAAGTGTAGCCCACAGGATCCTAAAAATGAGACACGTGGGCACCTAGCCTCTAATTACACAGTGAGGATGACGCAGATTGGCCGCAGCTTGAGGTTGCTAGAGAGTATCCAAAACCAGACATTTCTTTTCTTATGGGAAATGAGGAAGCAGTCACTTTGGAGATGGCGCGGTGGAGAGAAGGCATACATTTAATTCTCCTCAGGATGAACATGCTGTTTTATTTCTACCTACCTAATACAGTTTTTGTGAGATTTAAAGCATCCAAAATGATCTGTATGTTGTAAAATGAAATCAAAACAAAGGAACTCAGTATCATTAGTTATTAGGAAAAATGCAAATTAAGACCATGATACCAACTCCTACTTTCTAGGATGACAAAAATTAAATTACAAAACAACAACAACAACAAAAAAACCCCGAGAACACCGAGTGCTAGCTAGGTTGTGGAGGTTGCAGATCAACGATGCGACGTGGTACATCTTTGGAAAACAGTTTGGCGATTTCTCACCAAGTTAAACGTACATTCACCATGGCACCCAGAAATCTCACTCCTGGTGTTAAATGGGTTTATTCCAAGAGAAATAAAAGCACCTGTGCACACAAAGACCTTTATGCTAATGTTTATAACAGCTTTATTCATGATAGCCAAAAAACTGGAAACAACCAAAAGGCTGTCAACTGGTAAATGAATAAACTGTGGCACAAACTATGGAATACTACTCAGCAATAAAACAAGAACAAGGCTACCGATGCATGCAAAATCAGAGTGGAATCACAGAAGCATTATGGAAGTAAAGAAGCCAGATTCAAAGGCTACACACTCTGTGATTCCATTTACGTGACATTTTGAAAGAGACAAAAAAAAAAGGGGGACAGAAAGTAGATCAATATGGTGGGGATTTTTTCTATAAAAGGGTATGAAGGAGTTTTGGGGCATGATGAAACTGATACCCTGATTCTTTGTGGTTACACAGTTGTGGACATTTGTCAAAACTCATTGAACTGTACATTGGAAAAGGATGATTTTATTCTATGTATATTAACTCAAAAAGCCTGACTTTAAAAAAACCCTAAGGTATTATTTTTATTAAGATATCATCACCTATGTTAATGTGAGCTAATATTTGAATATTTAATATGTGCCAGTCACTATGCCATACATTATATATATTAGATAATTTTAACTATATGTTAGATGATCGTTGTATATATCAGATGTGTTATTAGATTAGGAAACTAAGGCTCAAAGAGGTTAAGGAACTTGTTCAAGGTCATCGAGGTGCTACGTGGGAGAGCTGAGGTTTGAACCCAGGTGTGTCTGATTCCAGAAACCATCACATCTTGCTGCCCTAGTCCGAGGTGTAAGCATAATCAACTCTCAGATTTCTAATTAGGGCTTCTCAACCTTGGCACAACTGACATTTGGAACTGGATGAGTTTTTGTTTGGGGGGGGCTGCTCTGTGCGTTGTGGAATGTGTAGCAGCCTCCCTGGTCTCTGCCCAGTAGTACCCCCATGGTTGTGACAACCCACACTATCTCCAGACATTGCCAAAGGTACCCTGGGGGCAAAGCTTCCCCTATCCCACCCTAGCCTCCCATCAAAAACACTGAGCTTTCAGCGAGACTGTCCCAAAGAAAGACCCATGGGGAGCCATGGGGAATACAAGAAGATTCAGAGAAGACAGTTGGCATATTTGGGTAGCTGGGCCCCAGACTTAACTGGAGCATTTGGGCCGGAGGTGAATCCTCAGAAGTTAATTAATTTGACAGAAAGCTCATGTGAAGAAATACACGTGCCCATGAACATAGACACACAAGAATGAAACTGTAAAGTTTCATGACAAACATTTATGTCAAAATGCACAGTTTTCCTCCTTATGCAGTCACCCTGAGAAGGGTTATGTGTGTGCCAGAGGTACCCCAATCTCTAGGATGGTGCTGGGGCTGCCCTTGAGAACTGCCTCTGCTTGGAAATCTCTATTTTTTTTTTTTAAAGATTTTATTTATTTATTCATGAGAGACAGAGAGAGAGAGGCAGAGGGAGAAGCAGGCTCCCAAGGAGCAGAGAGCCCGATGCAGGACTCTATCCCAGGACCCTGGGATCATGACCTGAGCCGAAGGCAGACGCCTAACCATCTGAGCCACCCAGGCGCCCTGGAAATCTCTATTTAAGGCAAGTCTTCATCTTTTAGAAACAACTAGCAGTTGCTAAAGATGGGGAATAAGGTGGGCAATCAGTGTGAGTGATTATGTTTTTTTCCTCAAAAAGAAGATTGATCTTTCTCTGCATTTTGTTCAATAACTATTGTGTGTTTGGTGGTTTCTCAAAACAAATCATACAATAATAATACTAGCTGCCAGTCATTGACAGCTTACTATATGCCTCGTGGTATGTAATATTCATTTTGTAGAACCATCATAAGAACTCTGTGACCTATCACCACATTTAAAAATTAACTCAAGGGGCACCTGGTGGCTCAGATGGTTAAGCGTCTGCCTTCAGCTCAGGTCATAATCTCAGGGTCCTGGGATCGAGCCCCGCATCGGGCTCCCTGCTTGGCAGGGAGCCTGCTTCTCCCTCTCCCTCTACTGCTCTCCCTGTTTGTGCTCTCTCGCTCTCTCTGTCAAATAAATAAATAAAATCTTTTTTTTTTTAAAGATTTTATTTATTTATTCATGACAGACAGAGAGAGAGAGAGAGAGGCAGAGGGAGAAGCAGGCTCCCAAGGAGCAGGGAGCCCAATGCGGGACTCGATCCCACACCCTGAGATCATGACCTGAGCCGAAGGCAGACGCTTAACCGTCTGAGCCACCCAGGTGCCCCATAAATAAAATCTTTTAAAAAAATAAAATTAAATTAAAATGGATCAACAACCTAAATGTAGGAGCTAAAAACATACAGTTTTAGAGCTAAAACTCTTAGAAAACATAGGAATATCCTTGTGACCTTACATTAGGCATTGTTTTTTCAAACTTTGACACCAATGCACAAGTGATTTAAAGAATAGATAATTTGGATTTCATCAAAATGAAAAGCTTTTGTGCTTCAAAGGACACTATCAGGAAAGTGAAAAGATGATCCCTGAATGGGAGAACATATTTGCAACTCACATATCTGATAAGGGATTAATATCCAGCATATATCCAGTATATATAATACCCAGTAACAATAAAAAGACAAGTAATCTGATTTTTAAATGGGCAAAGGAAATACACACTTCTCCAAAGAAGATACGCAAATGGAAAATAAGCATGTGAAAAGATGCTCAACATCATTAGCTGTCAGAGACATGCAAATCAAAATCACGCTGAGATACCACATCACACCCACTAGAATGGCTGTGATTCAAAAAGACCAACAATACCAAATGTAGACAAAGATGTGGAACAATTGGAACCCTCATCCATTGTTGATGGGAGTGTAGAATAGTGCTGCTGCTATGGAAAAGAATTTGGCAAGGGACGCCTGGGTGGTGCAGGGGAATGAGATTGATATCAGGGTCATAAGATTGAGCCCTGTGTGGGGCTCTGCGCTCAGCAGAGTCTGCTCACGACTCTCTCTCTCTCTCTCTCCCTGTGCCCCTCCCCTGCTCATGCTCTCTCCCTCTCTCTCTCAAATAAGTAAATAAATCTTAGGGGCGCCTAGGTGGCTCAGTCGTTAAGCGTCTGCCTTCGGCTCAGGTCATGGTCCTAGGGTCCTGGGATCGAGTCCCACATCGGGCTTCCTCCTCCGCAGGAAGCCTGCTTCTCCCTTTCCCACTCCTCCTGTTTGTGTTCCCTCTCTTGCTGTGTCTCTCTCTGTCAAATAAATAAATAAAATGTAAAAAAATAAAAAATCTTAAAAAAAAAGGAAAGAATTTAGCAATTCCTCAAAAAGTTAAACATAGAGTTACCATATGACTCAGCAATTTGACGCCTAGATATATATCCAAGAGAAATGAAAACACATGCCCACAACAAAACTTGTATGGGCATGTTCATAGCAACAATATTCATAGTAGCAAAAGGATGGAAACAGTCCAAAAGTCTGTCAACTGATGAATGGATAAACATATTGTGATACACTCATTCCATGGACTATTATTTAGCCATAAAAAGGAATAAAGTACTGTTACATGGTATAACATGGATAAGCCTTGAAAATAATATATGGTTCCATTTATATGAAACGTCAGAATAGCCAAATCCAGAGGGGCAGAGAGTAGATTAGTGGCCACCAGGGATTGGAAGGAAGGGGGAGTAGGGCGTGAGTGCTAATGGGTTTAGGGCTTCCTTATGGGGTGATGCAATGTTCTGCATTAGACGGTGGTGATGGCAGCGCAACTTTGTGAATGTATTAAGAAACTGAATTATACACTTTAAAATTTAATTTGGGTGAATTTTGTGGTGAGTGAATTATATCTCAATTTTTAAAAAAGAACTCTGTAAGGTGACTATTATCTCTATTTTACATAAAAGGAAACTCATGTTCAGAGGCAACAAGTTATTCTAAGTTGCTGAATAAAATGTGAAAATTTGCCTTTGCACCTCCAAACCCTTAGCAGTTTGGTGTTGTATTTTCTTCTAGTCCTTTTTCAATGCACGGTGTGTGTGTGTGTGTGTGTGTGTTTGTGTGTGATATAAATATAAGTTGGGGCGCCTGGGTGGCTCATATGGTTAAGCATCTGCCTTCAACCCAGGTCATGATCTCAGAGTCCTGGGATGGAGCCCTGAGTTGTTCCGGGCTCCATTCTCAGTGGGGAGTCTGCTTCTCCCTCTCCCTCTTCCTCTAACCACCCCCCACCCCCGCTTGTGTGTTCGTGCGCCCTCTCTCTCTCTTTCTCTCAAATGAATAAATAAAATCTTAAAAAAAATAAATATAAGTCATCTTATGCTTATTGTTCTACACCGTGTTGGTTGCTTTTATTTTGTTTTACTTTAGGAATCGGTCCATGAATGTATGGACTCTATACATAGAGAGACAGAGACAGAGACAAAGACAGAAGGACAGAGAGAATGAGAGAAAGGAGTCCTTAGTATTTCATAAAATGAACATGCCATAATTTAATTAATGCCTCTCTTGATGGATATTTCAGCCCATCTATTCTGTAAACATTGTGTTGATTCCCCAGAGTTTCATCTGGGTTTGCCCACCACTCTCCTCACTCCCATGCACTCTCCCTGGATTCTCTCTCCTCCACTGGCATGTTACCCCCTAGCCAATGGGACCTACCTGGTACCTCTGTTTGACTTAGACAAGAGGATCCTGCCCTAGGTGATATACCTTAGCAGCCCCTGCATGTGCAAACATAGTGTAAATTAATTGAGGACTACCTAGGCACTATTACCACTCAGGATCCAGCACTCAGCACAGGTACAGTGTAACCCATATCTTCAAACATCTTCTCTACCAACTAGCACTGTTCAGGTCCTAGGGAAACACTTCTCCACATCGCTTGCCCTGTGTTCCCCAAATAAAAAGCAACTGCCTCCGGGTTTATGCTTCTGACATTGGAGATGGATGCTGCTTCTGAGTTTGGAGGGGATTTGAGCAAGGTAAGTATTTAGACAATTAATTTGTCAAATCCTTCTCAGACTGCATGAGTACAATAGGTTATTGCATAACAAAGTGTTTCCCAGTTGTGCTGAACATCATTTTCTTGCTTCTCTTCACATTCTAAATTGTGATTCTCTTGTTATTCACAATAGTTGCACAGAGTGATGGAGGAACATTTTATAATATTAAATAATATTATTAATCATATATCCTATTATTTCATAGGATTATTTTAAATTTGTGTATATGTAGGTCTAGGCATAACATGTGTGAAGCTATGTAAATAACCAACCAGATGGCTTGTGGTAAATTGTTTGCAAAGATAGCTGCCAAGAATTCTTCCCATCCTTGTCCACTCATGTCATTTCTCCCATCAAGAAGTGGAGTCTGGGGTGCCTGGTGAGTTCGGTCAGTGGAGCATGTGACTCTTGCCCTCGGGGTTGTGAGTTCAAGCCCCATGTTGGGCATGGAGCCTAGTTAAAAAAAGGAAGTGGGGGTGCCTGGGTGGCTCAGTCAGTTAAGCGTCCAGCTCTTGATTTCAGCTCAGGTCAAGATCTCAGGGTTTTGAGATCAAGCCTTGCATCAGGCTCCGTGCTCAGCGCAGAGTCTGCTTGTCCCTCTCCCTCTGCTCTTCCCTGTGCTCACACTCTCTCTCAAACAAAAAAATAAGTAAATAAAATCTTTAAAAAAAGGGGGGTGGTGGAGGGATGGGGTAACTGGGTGATGGACATTGGGGAGGGTATGTGTTGTAATGAGCTGGGTATTATATAAGACTGATGAATCACAGACCTGTACCCTTGAAACAAATAATACATTAAAAAAATAAATTAGAAAAAAAAAAGGTGGAGTCTTTCTCTCCACTTGAATCTGGGATGACGTTATGACTCACTTTGACTAGTAGAACGGGGAAAAAGTGATGGTGTCGCTTCAGGAACTGGGCCTTAGACCTAGCAGCTTCTGCTTTCCTGTTTGGGATCCACCTGTCATGTAAGGAAGCTACATTCATTCAGACTGCTGAATGATGAGAAATCGAACCATTCCCTCAAAGGCCTCACATATGTGAATGAGATCATCTTAGATCCCCCAGCTCTAGCTGAGCCATCCCATGACTGCAGTCTCATGAATGAGCCCAAGAGAAACCAGTGGAAGAACCAGCTAGCCAATCCACAGAATGATGAGAAATTAAGAGATCATTATTTTTAGTTACTAAGTTTTGAGGTGCTTTGTCATGCAGCAAAAGGTAACTAAAACATGACTATTGCTACAGTTGATAATAATTCTATCTTGATAAAAATATTCAGTAAGATTTAAATTGTCAGAAAATTAAAACTTTCAACTTTAAGTAGTTTTGATTTAAATGGTTGATAGTAATTATAATTTGTCTTTTGCTTTTTAATTTTAATAGTTTTGAATAGTTTAGAAGAAAAGAACTTTGTAAAACTTACATGAATGATAATTTTTAAATTCTAATATTTCTTTGATTTACATTTCCAATGACAACTCATTTAAAATTTTGTGTACTTTAGGGACGCCTGGGTGGCTCAGTCAGTTAAGTGGCTGCCTTTGGCTCAGGTCATGATCCCGGGGTCCTGGGATCAAGTCCCGCATCAGGCTCCTTGCTCAGCGGGGGAGCCTGCTTCTCCCTCTCCCTCTGCTGCTCCCCCTGCTTGTGTTCCCTCTCTCTGACAAATAAATAAATAAAATCTTTAAAAAATTTTTTTGTGTACTTTGAATACAGTTACATTTATTTTTTAACCCTTTGACTCACACTATCAGTTGCATACAAATTATGTGAAAATCTTCATTATAAACATTATTGAAAATTGTGCTGAAATGAAGGCATGAAAAAGTAAATTTCATGGAGGAAATAAATAGCAATTCATGAATTGTGTGTATACTTTATGACTCATCCCAACTGCCAACCCATCAAGAGAACTCCCAAGGTGGCTTGGCCATTTTGCCAATGTTCAGTCACATAAAAGCCATCGCTTTATGCATGTTTTAAACGTTTTTGTCATCATGAAGATATGTGTGTCAAGGTAAAAGGAGTCCAAGTATTTTAACAGTAAGTTAGTTTGATTTATAACTTTTAAATATTTCGATCTATGCCCGTATGGTAACTTGTACTCTTGTCCTAGGCCCTGCAAATGTTAGGGGCAGGCCTGTCTCTGTCATGGCCTGTCCTTCAGCCCCCTGACACACATATTTGTCTCCTAGATAGCTCCCACTGGTTGCCGACAAGAACTTCAGTATCAGCTTGTCCAAAACTGAATTCACCATTTTCTCTACCAGACCTCCTCCCTCTTCTGGCGATTTCTCTGTCAGTCATCCAAGCTAGAGCCCTAGAAGGCATCCTGGGTTTCTTGACCCTGTTACTCTCCCTTTCCTTTCTGACTAATTCTCTCCTCTGCCCTAGTTTGGGCTGTGAGAGGCAGCAGCACCCGGAGCAGTGCTGCTCAAGCTTCAGAGTTATCTGGAGCGTGTTCAAACAAAAGTGGCTGGGCTCTACCCCCAGAGTTTCAGATTCACTAGGTCTGGGGTGGGACTAGATCATTTGCATTTTTAATAAGTTCCTGTTAGCTGTTGCTGCCGGTCCGGGGCTGTACTTGGAGAGCTACTGGCTTACAGGTTGATTTAAAATTTTACTCCTCTTATTTGCTGTGTGACCTTGGGTGAGTGAGTTTCTCCAGGCCTGTTTCTTGGTCTGTGTAATGGTGATAAAGGTCTTACCTTTGAGAGTTGAATTAAATGAGATAATACAGGTAAAGCACTTAATACAATAAGGCTGGACACGTGAGGGCTTAATGAAAGGTGGTTATTTAGGCCCTCTTCATCTTCTCCTGGACTCACTATGGGTCTTCTGCATCCCTTATCAAACTATCGGAATGATTCGTCTCTAACTGACCACAATCTGTTCTGTTCTATTCATGCCTACCCAATAACATTTAAACATGTTCAAATTTCTTTCAATTTTTAAAAAACCCATAATCTGGCTTTGACTCCATTCCTTCCTTCAGCCACCCTATCTCTATCCTTTTCTTCACATCTAAGCATCTTGAAAAATTGTTTAGGATTGCTGTCCTTCTCTACTTCTTCCATTCAAACTCATTCCTCAGTGTATTATGGTCTGGCCTTTGCTTCCATAGTCCTCTAAACCAACTCTCTCTAAAATAACAAATGGCTTCCCCTCATCGCCAAATCTCCCGGATACTTGATCACTCTTTGACACCTAACACTGCTGACATATCTTCTGCAGGAGGCAGTTTGGAAAACGGATCCCAGTGATCTCCACCTCCGGCTATTCACTCCCTTTTGTAATGCCCTCCCCTGGTGTGTGGGCTGAGCCTGGGAACTTTGTTCAAATGAAGAGGGTAGGACAAGAGTGAGATGGGATGACATGGCACTTTTGAGGTTAAGTTATGAAAGACTTGCTTGCACTTTTCCTCTGAGTCTTCTTGCTCGTTTGCTCTGCTGAAGCAAGCTCCCAGGGTGGGCAGTAGTTGAGAAGGATCTGAGGCCCTCATCCTAATAGCTCTTAGAAAACTGAATCCCGCCAACGATTGGAACAGTTTGCTGACGGTTTGGAAGATGATCCCTTTCCAGTCAGCCCTTCAGATGAGACCACAGCCTTGCCTAACACCTTGGTTGCAGTCTTGTAAGATACCCTAAAACAGAGGACCCAGCTAAGCAGTGCCCAGATTCATGACCCACACAAAGAATGAGATATTAAACGTGCATTGTTTTAAGCCACCAAGTCTTAGGGTAATTGTTCCACAATAACAGATAACTACTATATCTTCTTTCTTCAAACTATTTTCCCATAGACTTTCACATCTCCTGGATTTCTTCCTCACTCCCTGGTTCCTCTTTCTCTCTCTGGTTCATGGGCTTTTCCGATGGTGCTGTCTCTCACCTCCTACTGTTTCTCAAAGTTCTCCTCTTTTCTACATAACGTTTTTTTGCCAGTGACACCCATTCAAATGCCATCTATAATCCAGTGACCCACTTTTGAGCACCAGGCCCATAAATGCAACTGCCTAAGTGTCATTCCCACCTGGGTGTTTGTCTCAAAGACACTTAGAATCAGCATGTCCCAAACTGAACTGGTTATTTCCCACCAAATCCCTCATCTTCCTGTGTTTCCTGCCTCGGTGAGTCACCATCCACCCAGTTGCTCGAACCAGAAAACTAAGAGTCATCTTTCATTTCTTTATTTAATAAACATTTTATGGGGCACCTACAATGTGCCAAGCAGTGTTACAGACTCTAGGAGAGTTTATAATCTTGTGGGGAGACAGACAGTGAAGATAATAAATTATATACCATGTTAGAATGAGATGGATATCACAATAAATGCTTTTGGGGAAAACTGAGCAGGCAGAGCAAGGAATGTCATGGCGAGTGAACTGTGGTATTAGACGGGGTGGTCAGAATAGATCTCACGAAAAAGGAGACACCTGTAGGAACGAGGGCTGTGCTGTATGAATATTTGGGAAAAGAGCATTTCAGGGAGAGGGGACAGCTAGTTCAAAGGCTTTGGCCAGGAATTTAACTGAGGGTGTGAGGAACAGCAAGGTGGCCAGTGTGCTGCAACAGAGAGAACGAGAGGGAGATGATTAGAGATGAGCTCAGGGAGGTACCCAACCCAGATCACGTGTAGCCTCATTGCCATTGTAAGGATGTGGGATTTTACTCTGAGTACAATAGGGAGCCCTGGGAGGGTTTGACTGGAGAAATCCCATGATCACTCTGGTTACTATGTGTAGAATAGGCTACTGAGAAATCACTCCTCTTCTTTTTATCTCTCAGCCCGTAAATCTATTTTGTACACTAAGCCCTTGTATTTTATCTCTTAAATATATCTTGAACACACCTATTTCTTTTTTTTTTTTTTTAAGATTTATTTATTTGAGAGAGAGTGACAGCAAGCACATGAACAGGGGAAGGGGCAGAGGGAGAGGGAGAGAGAGAATCTCAAGCAGACTCCCCGCTGAGTGTGGAGCCCAATGTGGGGCTTGATCCCATGACCATGAGATCATGACCTGAGCTGAAATCAAGAGTTGGATGCTTAACCGACTGAGCCACCCAGGAGCCCTGAACCCATCTATTTCTCTTAATTTTTATTGTTACTCCTTAAATTGAGCCAACAAAATCTCTCGTTCATTCATTCAACTGATACTATTTGAGCAGCTACTACCTTTCAGGCACTATTCCTATTCTTGGGACACAGCAGTGAGGAACAGCCTGGGGGCACTTGGGTGGCTCAGATGGTTAAGCGTCTGCCTTCGTTCGGCTCAGGTCATGATCCCAGGGTCCTGGGATTGAGCCCTGCATCGGGCTCCCTGCTCAGTGGGGGGCCTGCTTCTCCCCCTCCCTCTGCTTCTCCCCCTGCACATATTCTCTCTCTCTCTCTGTATCTCTGTGTCTCGAATGAATAAATAAAAAAATCTTAAAAAAAAAAAAAAAAAGAAACAGTCTGTGTGGAGCTGACATTTCTCCCTTGGATTTATTGCCTTTAAAAGTTTACCATCTTTGACTCTTAACTCTAGGAAACAAACTGTGTGTTGCTGGAGGCGAGTTGGGTGGGGATGTGGGGTGACTGGGTGATGGGCATTAAGGAGGTCACTTAATGTAATGAGCACTGGGTATTACATGCAACTGGTGAATCACTGAACTCTACCTCTGAAACTAATAATACACTATATGTTAATTAATTGAATTTAAATAAAAGAAAATTTAAAAAATAAAAGCTTACCGTCTTTTTTTTTTTTTAAGATTTATTTATTTATTTGACAGAGAGAGACGTAGCGAGAGAGGGAACAGAAGCAGGGGGAGTGGGAGAGGGAGAAGCAGGCTTCCTGCCAATGAGGGAGCCCAATGTGGGGCTTGATCCCAGGACCCTGGGATCATGACCTGAGCTGAAGGCAGACGCTTAACGACTGAGCCACCCAGGTGCCCCAACTTACCATCTTTTAAATTGTCTTTTGTATGTAGAAATTTCCTGCACACCAGAGGCTCCTGGGTGGTTCAGTTGGTTAAGCGTCTTCCTTCAGCTCGGGTCGTGATCCTGGAGTCCTGGGATTGAGCCCCGTGTTGCATCAGGCTCCCTGCTCCATGGGGAGTTTGCTTCTCTCTCTGCCCCTACCTGCCGTTCGCTCACTCTCTCTCTCAAATAAATAAAAGCTTTAAAAAAATTTCCTGCAAAAAAAAATTGTCTTATGTATGTTTTTGGTTACTCTCTCATTGTGTCCTCTCCTCACATCAACCTTATGAGCTCAAGGACATTATCTATTGTGTTCACCAGCTGTATTCTCAGTGCCTAGAACACCACCTTTCATATATGTGCTCAGTGCATACTAGTTGAGTGAATGAAAAAACTACTGCAGGTGTGTGTGTCTGTGTGTGTTGTGTTATATGTGATGCTGTCTTGCTATTATATATTCAATCCCGTTATGTTGCACTGAGAAAACCCCCGCCAGTTACAGCTTTAAACTTGGTTTCAGAGCCTGGACTTTAACCGGGAATTTGACAAACACTTCTCCAGCATTCTCCACAACCAGAGTCTTCTTTCCAAGTCAGAAGTCTTGTCAGGTTGCTTCCCTGTATGAAATCGTTCACTGGAACTCTGTTGGTCTTATAAGCTGTTTTCCCCAAACATCAGTCATTTATGGTTGTTCATGTACCAACTCTAATAGAATATATTTAATATTTTGTTTACGAATAGAATCATTTTTGCCATGCAGCCTCACCTTAAGCAATAATCTAAGAGAAGTAATATGTCCAATGCATGAGTTATATATTTTTCAAATGCCTATTAAATCCATTAACTGCCAACATAAAGAAATGTTGGTTTGTGTACCATCTAAACTCCTCTTGCTTACCACCCAGCCACGCTTTGGGGAAACCTGCTCTCAGGACAAAGGTCAGATGCCTCAACTTGGCCTATGAGCCGCTCTTGGAGCTTACTGGTGCTTTCGCACAGTCTCTCTCTCTTTACCACTTCCTGCACTCATTCATTCTGAATAACTAGCAGGTCCTGAATGCACCGAGCTCTCGTTGGCTCTAGGACTCTGTACTGCCATCAGCTTCCTCTGTCCAGAACTCCACCAGAACCCCCACCTCACCTCCTTCCAGGTCTAGCAGAAAGGTTACCTCGGAGAAGCCATCTGGGCGGTGGGTCTGGGATGCCCTGCTTAGTCCAGTCTCAGAATGCATCACCCTGAAGCAAAGCGGCTTCTTCATGCCTTGTGCTCCAACCGACGACTGTAAGCTCCTTTTGGGGAGGAAGAGTATTTTATTTACCATAGTATTTCTGGTATTAAATATAGTACCAGACATGCAGTAGTAATTTGGTTAATGAATAGGAGAACAAATATACAGGTTTCTCAAGGAAAGGAATGTCACTAACACTCAGCACGGTGTCTGGCACATACTGGCCATTCAGAAAACATGGTTGGGTGACTGAAAGCAGCGAGGGCTGCTTCTTGCCCTAGTGACATTACTTTTTGTTTTGCTATTTGAGAGGTGGTCTCAGATTCCGGTCACACTATTCTCTCCTCTCTGCCCAGGAAGAGGTCATAAATGAGGTAAAATGTCTGTCTGTTGCCTAAGAGACTTTTGGTCCCTCTGGTGACAAGAGGATGGGGCTGGGAGGGAAAGCTACAGCACAGAGGGGATCTAGATCCATATGCTTTCTCTTACTCAGGGTGAAGTAGCTATAAAGTCAATACTAAACATTTGAATTAATATTAAAATCCATACTCCATGCATGTTTTCAGTACATTTAATGTTATTATATACAGTCTCCCCACACTATCTGGAAGTGGGGCATTCCCTTGAAAACTTTTGTAAGCTGGAATAGCATAAAGCAAAGAAGCAATGACGATTAATGTATATGAAAAAAACTTTTGAGCATTCCCAGACCTAAAAACGACTTCTCTTGGGCCTTTCTGATGCGTTAGGACACATCTTGCTAACGGATGCCCAGAATAAGTTGAGATAAACACAGATGGTCATAGTTCAGAGCTGAGGCAGCTGGATGCTGAGATGCTGGGTGTAGTTCCCGGGGACGGAGCTTGGGGGTCACTCTCACTGCTTGGGGTGCACGCTGCCTCTCAGACAGCTCCGCAGCTTGCTGCAGAACAAACGCTGAACACTCTTTTCATTTTTGCCTTTTTTGGTAAAAAGTGAGCATCCCCTTTGGATTTCTTTTGGTCACCGAAAACAGGTACTAATGTAGGTCTTTCATAAAAGTGAAGTGGCATAACATCAACCTTCAAAAAGCATGGATAATGGGGCACCTGGGTGGCTCAGTGCCCCACATCGGGCTCCCTGCTCAGCGGGAAGCCTGCTTCTCCCTCTCCCACTCCCCCTGCTTGTGTTCCCTCTCTCGCTGTGTCTCTCTTTGTCAAATAAATAAATAAAATCTTTTAAAAAAATAGCATGGATAATGACGCCATTATCCCTAATTTCTGAGATTCTACAACCTATGCAATTTTTAAGACTGATAGTAACAATGTTTCTTACAACAATGTGTGCCATACATAATAAAGGTTTTACAGCAACTAAATTCTACTCTAAGACTTTCTTGTTCTTTTCTTTTCTTTTCTTTCTTGGCTCTACTATCTGGAATCTAGGGGACGATGGTATTTGGTATAAATGGAACTTCCAAATAAATTATATTTAATCTTATAAACAACCAAAACATTAAAAAACAAAAAACAAAAAAAGGGAACTTTCCCAATACACTGCATACTTCCCTGGCTTTTGTAACAAAATGCCCCAAATATTAACAGTCCCATGCTGGCAAGGAGCTCTTCGACTGGACTCTAGGTTTTTGGATGCCATATCTGTCCATGCTAGAGGTCTGGGGAGCACACATGCAGACTCAGATGATAGCCGGCCTGAGGCGAAACTGGTAATGACTTTAGCTGTGACATTGAAACATTTTCTTATGACCAGAACTAACCCCCAAATTGGCTGATTTCGGAGCTCTCCCCTTTCCCCTTTTTTTCATAAGGGGAGAATGAAGCTTACTTAGCTATGTACTTTTCTTCGAGAAGTATAAAATTGTTGACTTTCTGCAATATCAGTTAGCGACTGAAAAGGTAACATAGCCTCCACCCCAGTACTTCATTCTTGTGTTCTTGTGACCTTGACTTGCAATCATGTCTTCCTTTGAATTCCTTCAAACCATAGTTACCTCAGAACTGATGAACTTTAGGGCAACCCTGGACCTCTTTTACCTCTTTTGTTGAACCTTGCATGTGGGTTTGTAATAAATGTTTATAGAGAACATCGGTAGGCAGGAAAATGGTTACTTTTTGGGAAATGAACTCTTTCTTTGTGTTGGTCTCCACAATTGTTTAGCAACAGGGTAGGGTTGTTGTTTTTTTTTTAATGTACATTTATTCTTAACACATGGAACATATGGTATAAAGATTTTATGCTGAATAAATGATATTCATTAAGCCCCAAAAAAGGAAAAAAGAGGAATTTACATCGTTTTAGCTGCATTGTTTGAAATACATAGATGCAGATTTTATCACTGAAAAAAATCTCAGTTGTGTTTCTTCATCAGGAACTTCACCTGAACCTAGAGCTTTTTCACACCTCATTTAGAAAGAAAAGAAAAGAAAAGAAAAGAAAACAAAACAAAACAAAAACCCAGAAAAAAACCAAACTGTAAGTTGATTGCCTGCTGAGACAGCAAGGACTTTTTACAGAGACCCATACAGCATTTCACCAAGAGGGGCGACGTCTGGAAAGAGATTAAATGGCTGTGTCTCACTTCCTGTAGGTCATCAACTTGTTAACATGTCATACTATAAAGGGGTAGCAGGGAGGGGGACCAAACGGTGGGGATCCAAGGTTATGTGCAATGTACAACGTCATATGTATACATAGTGTAGGCATGGCAGCTAAAAGTTAAAACCAGGGTTTTTTTTTTAAGATTTTATTTATTTATTTGAAAGAGAGAGGGAGAGAGAGCGCGCTTGTGCGCATACAGAGCAGGAGGAGGGGCTGAGGGGGAGGGAGAGGGAAAGAATCTCAAGCAGACTCAGCACTGAGCGAGGAGCCCAGCTCCACCTCACCACCCTGAGATCAGGACCTGGGTGGAAACCAAGGGCCAGGTGCTCAACCACCCAGGTACCCCTAAAACCAGTTCTAAGAGATGATTTCAGGGTTTTTCATATAGTCAAGGAGGAGAGAAAGGGGTCAGGGTGTTGTAGGTTCACACGTGATACCTTGGGGGAAAAGCCTTTTTTTCTCCTCCAAGTTTAATTAAAAACATTTAAAAAAACTACAGCTTGCTGCTGACCCAGTGTTTTCTGTGGTTTCTATGTGAGACATTATCATTACAGTATGTTTATAGCACCAGGTGTACAGTGCCCCACATGCAAAGGTCTACACTCAACTGCGCAGGCCCTCAGGGAATAGGGTCTAGCAACGGGGTAGTTTTAATATTTTCTGGGAAGTCCAAAATTCTGACATGCTTTTTATTTAAATTATAAGAAAATAGCAAAAACAAGAAAGAAAACTTCATCTGGGCATTATATTGCACTATCTGGCAGTAATCAAATGTATGAAATCGTTGAAAGCTCTAGAATACTAAAAATTTCCAATTGCCCTTCTTTCTTTTTTATGAAAACCCACAGCTTTAATATATATGCATAGTTAACTTGTCTTCATTCTGCTTAAACTTTGAGAGAGAAGAGGTAGGAACTTGATTTACTGGGTATTTACTGAGTAGAAAATAGCAAGCGTCTTCACAATAGACCAATTTCATCAGCCTTATAAGTAAAATTATTCAGGCAAAGATTATGCTCAGAAATAAATTCTTTGAATAATGTTACATATTTTCTCTGCAGCTTAATTGCTTAGTTTTTTCCTAGCTCCATCTAGCTATCATATAACCTTTTTATTCCCCATGCTAAACATTCTGTAAAATACTTTTCCACTTAAATCATTTTTTGGGGTACTTGTATAGTTTCTCTTTTCCCCTGCCTCAATCCACTTGTAGGAACTGACTTTTTTTCCCTATTAAATTTTGCTTTTAGGAAATTTGGTTCAGCACCATCCTTAAGTCCTTTTTAACAGTGACAGCGACAATGACAAGAACAGGAATAATAACACCGATATTCCTCAGTTTACCATGGGATTACGTCCTGATACACCCTTTGTAAGTTGACGATATCATAAATTGCAAATGCATTTAATGCACCCTACCTACTGAACATCATAGCTTAGCCTCCCTTAAATGTTCTCGGAACACTTCCATTATTCTACAGCTGGGCAAAACCATGTAACACGACAGCTTAGTTTGTAGTAAGATGTTGACTATCTCATGTAATTCATTGAGTACTGTAGTGAAAGCGAAAAACAGAATGGTTGTATGGGTGCAGAATGGTTGTAAGCATACCTGTTGTTTACTTTCCTGGTCTTGTGCTTGACCGGGAGCCACTGCCCAACATTGTGAGAGAGCATCACACTGCACACTGCTAGCCCAGGGAAAGATCAAACTGCACAATTCAAAGTTTGGTTTCTACTGAATACATATTGCTTTTGTACCACCATTAGGTTGAAAAATCATAAGCTGAACAATTGGAAGTCAGGGACCATCTGTATCTGCAACATATGGAACATTCAACTATGTGCCAGAAATTGTTCTAAATCCATGTATTAATACTTACTATTCTTTTTTTTTAAAAAGATTTTATTTATTTATTTGAGAGAGAGAGAATGAGAGACAGAGAGCACGAGAGGGAAGAGGGTCAGAGGGAGAAGCAGACTCCCTGCTGAGCAGGGAACCTGATGTGGGGCTCGATCCCAGGACCCTGGGATCATGACCTGAGCCGAAGGCAGTCGCTTAACCAACTGAGCCACCCAGGCGCCCCAATACTTACTATTCTTTTTTTTTTTTTTTTAAAGATTTTATTTATTTATTTGACAGAGAGAGAGACACAGCGAGAGGGAACACAAGCAGGGGGAGTGGGAGAGGGAGAAGCAGGCTCCCCGCTGAGCAGGGAGCCTGATGTGGGGCTTGGTCCCAGGACCCTGGGATCACCATCCAAGCTGAAGGCAGATGCTTAATGACTGAGCCACCCAGGCGCCCCCACATTTTCTTTACCTATTCATCTGTTGATGGGCACTTAATTTGTTTCCATATCTTGGTCATTAGTTTTAGAATATATTAATGATCTAGAAGTGTCCTTCAGTTCTGAGGCAGGAACTCAGGGGGAGGTGTCTCAGGAAAAGATGGCCCATAGGAACAGGAAAAGCCATGTTTCCCTGCGTCTAGTAGGAATGACAAGATGTAGTGGGGGGGGGGGGGCAGGCTCCTGTGGACCAGTCTCTGACAAGGCTATGGATTTGGAGCTTTGCAAAAAGAAGCCAAGTTTCCCCTTTAGGTAGAAGCAGCCTTGACAAAGCTCATGCTGCAAGCACCCACGTGGATAGAGAAGATAGTATGTCCACATACTCCTGAGGCTGAGAAGTCCAGGAAACTTGGAAGATGGTTGATATAGAAGGTTTGGAAGACCTGGTGAAGTCTTTGGGGACAAGAGATGGTACATTCCTCTCCTAGAGAAGCCAGAGGCACAAGACTGAAGAGGACCCTTTCCAGAACCAGAGGAAAGGAAGAAGGCCCTGGGAGGCACTGAGAATCAATCCCCTGTTGAGAGGCCTGTTGCCAGCCCTGTCTGGGTTAGTCCAGAGCAGACAAGATAGAATGATGGCTGTATGCTGAGTCTGACCCACAGACATGTTTTGTCTGACATGCTTTCCTGTTTTAAAGAAGTGGAATTAGTTGCCAACATTGATATTTGGAAGAGGTCACCCCAAAATTCAGATTCCTGATTTTGCTTAATTTCCTGATCTTCACATTCCCACTTGGAAATTATCAGCTGGAAATGAATAGTGGCTGTGCCCTTCAGATTGGCGTGAGCTCTCTGGCTCTTCACAGTCCCTCCCACTGTCAATTGTCTTTGCATCTGGCCTGCTTCATCTATTCATGTTATCTGTTTGGCTTGCTGGGCATTGAAGTTTGCTACCTGTGGACTGTATCCTGAGCAGCTTAGTCTAATGTAGATCATCTCCCAAAAGAAATTCCTAGGCCCACCTAACAGATGTTTCCTGGAGCTATCTCAAAAAGGGTGTCAAAAAGAGACATACACTATATAAGCTTAATATTTCAAGAAACTTTATAATTTACTCATGAGACTTGTGTTTCTCTACAGCGATATGTGATGAAATCCTTCAACAAAAGGGGCCTGTGAGCTTGTTTAAAAGACTACCAAGGAAAGTAGGAGTTACAGAGATGCCTTATTCAGGAGCCAGTTTTGGGGAGAGAGAACTACATACCTATTAAAATAGTTAAAACATGGGGCACCTGGGTGGCTCAGTCATTGAGCGTCTGCCTTCGGCTCAGGTCGTATTCCCAGGGTCCTGGGATTGAGCCCCACATCAGGCTCCCTGCTCAGTGAGGAGCCTGCTTCTCCCTCTCCTTCTGCCTGCTGCTCTGCCTACTTGTGCTCACTATCTCTCTGTCAAATAAATAAATAAAACCTTAAAAAAATAAAATAGTTAAAACGAAAAAGAGTGATAATACAAAGCCCTGGTGAGGATGGGGAGAAACTGGATCTCTCATACACTGTTAGTGGGAATGTAAAATGATATAGCTCCTCTGGGAAATAGTTTGGCAGTTTCTTAAAAAATTAAATACACACTTACCACACGACCCAACAATCATATTCTCAAGGCATTTATCCCGGGAAAATGAAAACTTAAGTTCACACAAAAACCTGTACACAAATGTTCATACCAGTTTTATTTGTAATGGCAAAAAAGTTGGAAACAACCCAACTGTACCTCACCCGGGGAATGAATGAACAAACCCTGGTACATACAATAGAGTACTAGACAGCCATAGAAAGGAATGAATGTTTGATACCTGCAACAATCTGGCTGGTCCTCAAGGGTATTATGTTTAGGTAAAAAACATCATTCTCAAAGGTTATATGCTGTATGATTCCATTTATATAACATCCTTGAAATGACAAAACTATAGAGATGAAAAACAGATTAGTGGTTACTAGGGGACAGGGATGGGATAGTGGGGTTGGGAGGGGAGATGGATTTGTGAATACAGGAAGATAGAGATAGCATGAGGGAGTTCTTTTGTGATGATGGAACAATTCTAGATCTTGGTTGTAGTGGTGGTTACACCAATCTATACATGGAATAAGACAGCATACACACACACAAATGCAGGCTTAAAGAAAATGGTAAAAACTAAGTAAGTTCTGTAGTCTAGTTAAAGGTAATATACCATTGTCAATTTCCTGGTTTTGACATCTTACTAGAACTTTTTAAGATGTCACTATTAGGGGAGGCTGGGTGAAGGGTAAATGTGACTCTACTATTTTTGTAACTTCTTGTGAGTCTATAATTATTTCAAAACAAAATTAAAAAAAAAAAAAGGAATGTATGCTGAATGCCTAGGGCTGGCATTTGGGGAGGTGAGCAAGAGGAGCGTCGAGAAGCAAACTGGGGCTGAAAAATATTTCCAGAAGTTTAACCTACAGAAGCCTTAAACTTGGTCCCCATTATCACTCCTGACGTCATTACCTCTATGGTGCTTATTAGTCGGCCCGTGTTAGGCAGTTGTTTCTCTACTGTTTCTGTTAAGGTGCTGAGCAGAGAACTAGAACTATTCCTAGGCAAACCAATCAATTTTAACCCACTGAGTGGAATCGCCAGGTCTTCAATCCTTTTCAGTTATTAGTTTTCCTATTACCTAACATTCAGAGACTCTTTCTTGGCTGCCAGAGGTGTTTTATATTTTAACATCTGAATTCGATGCCATTGCAGATGCTAGAAGTTGCCAGAAGGCTGTCCTCCAGATAACAGTCTCTTGCTCTACCTTGTATCACTGTTTTGTTGCAATTAGCATTCAGATTATGCACTGTCATCTTATTAAAATGTGTATTTTTTAATGGAGAAAGCACATGGAGAGTTGATTGTGGAACTGTGGCTTATCCATGCTCTTCTTAGTTACCTGTGTCTAAATTAAGCTGAACCTATGGGCCTTAGCTATTTCTAAACAGGCATCACGATTTACTAAGGTTAGTGCCTGGGGGAACATTAACCTTGCAGACACTAATCTAATTCAGTGCCATCACAAGTGCATAATGCGGGAGTTCGGAGTATCGCCAAAAAGCACTATTCAAATGAACATTCAGTTGGCAAGGGGTGGGAATGTGGGCGTGGACAAGGGAAGGAGAACTCCAGAAATGGTTATATAGACACTGTAACGTCTTTCCTTTCCCTCTCCCCTCGAGGTTATGTTTAAGTATGCAGAGATGCTAAATAAATCTTCAGACTATTATGAAGAAATCGTGATTGTGTTTCATCCCATGCTAAGTTTCTGATGCTCATAATCACTCAACATTCACTGAGCATCTTTTACGTTACATGACTGACCTTGTGCTAGGGTGTGGACACAAAGATGAGTAACTGTAAACCATCACCGCATGGGCACCTCAAGGCATCTAATAAATGTCAGTTGAATGAAGGCACCCTTAAAAAGAGGTCACAATTTGGCTAAGGTCACTTAAAGGGCCTCCAAGGGATGAGACAACGGTGCAATTCTAGGTCGGTATAGATCATTCCCAAGTCTTTACCATAAAGAGCTAGGTTTGGGCCCCAGGTGAAGCGAGAGGGAGAAACCTGTAAGACCTTGCGCAACAGGGTCCAGAACAGTCTTTCTTTAGACTCACATCCTGCTTCTCAGTTTGCAGACACTAACAGGGTTTGCTGGTTTCAAGGGCCCAGGAGGGCCGTTTCCGGAAAAGATGGCACTTGGGGTGATAGAGGTCAACGACTGGAGGTGGCGGGGGAGAAGGAAGGTAAGAGAGAAGAAACGAAAAAGCCAGGAGATTCTGGTAGATAGGTCCTTCACCTAGGTCCCCGCCCCTTCCTTGTCCCCGGGCCTGAAACGCACCCGACCCCCGAGTCCTCCACTTCTCAGGGCGCTAGGCACTGAAGGCTTGACCCCCTGTCAAAGAGATTTCCTCAGGGCCGATATTTCTCATATTGCTTTCCCCCAGGCCCAGCCCGGGGGATCAGCGGCTCGGGGCCAGCTTCCCCGGCCACGCTGCGCCAGTGACACGCAGGCACCGGAATCGAAGCCACGCTGGGTCTTCCCAGCCTGGTCCCCGGGCCAGGGAGGGCAGGCGCCGCGGAGCGTTTCCCGTGTGCGAGGCTTCCCACAATGCACCGCGCCGGCTGTGGCGGCGACCGCGGCGGCGCTCTAGCCGCGGCATGTCTGCGTCTCGACTGCTCTGGGAGGAGGAAGAGAAGGAGGAAGAGGAGGAGGAGGAGGGGGAGGAAGAGGAGAAAGGCGCAGGGGTGGGAGCTGTTGCCGAAGCTGCCACAGCAAAAGTTCTCTCCCCTCCCCCCTTCCCCTCCTCTCAAGGCCCCTAGAAAGGTTGGAGCTGCCGCCGCTTGCAGTCGGTGACCGCGCGACTCGGCGCCCGCCCGCGGTAAAGCGCTGGGCCTGGCAGGCCCGGGCCCGGGGGAGGGCGGGGGAGGGGGAGGGGGCGGCGCGCGGGGGGAGCGCGCGGCGGTAACGGCCTGACCCCGGGGGGAGCGAGCCGTGGCGAGGCTGGGGGTGGCCAGGGGAGCGGCCGAGGCCGAGGGAAGCGCAGGAGCTGGCTGGGGAACGGGAGGAAGCAGGGCGCGGATGGTGGGTTGGGGGTTGAGAAAGGATAATGACGGGGGTGGCGGAGGCGAGAAGGCGGCCTCCGAGGCCTGAGGCGGGTGTCAGAGGTAGGGAAGGAGGTGGGAGGTTTGCAGGGGGAGGCCGGAGGGTGCTGGGTGTGGGTGTGAAAAGGCTAGGGAGACACCAGTTCTCTGTCCGTCGTGCCTGGTGCAGTGCTTTATGCACCGCAGGCCTCAGTCACTGTTGCTGCCAGAGTGTGTTCTTTGGGAGAAGGGAAGGGCAGGGGTTGGAGAAAAGGGAATCCTTGCGGGAAACGTAGTGGGAGTGTGTGCAGGGAGCGGGAGGCCGGAGGGAAAGATGCCGGGTAGGTGGAGGAATGCAGAGGGTGGCTGTGGAGGAGTCTTGAGGAGTCCGGGGGGTGTTCATTGTGCAGATACATTGGGGATTTCGTTATGGAAAGAACTGAAGCGTTTCTAAGGAAAGGAAAGAAAGGATACAAGGAGTTTCCGCGAATAGAAAGGACCGCGTTTGAAGCCAGAGGAAGTGCTGAATACTAGAGACTATGAAGAGAATGCATGATAGAATAGACAGATGTAGTAGAATTAATAAATGTTGGCCCAAGGACTAAAGAGTTATTCCAGATGGGCCAGGATGGCCTAGTTCTGAACCTGTTTGGGCTCTTCTGTAGATGACATCTGGTAAGTGCGGTCCTGTAGTGGTTGGGGTCCCTGAGAATTAGACCTTAGTCTGTAGTTTTGGTCTGAGACCTTTTAGACCTGCACCAGCGAATATGAGAATTTCTGAAACAGACGGTAAGAAAACGCCTGGCCTGCAGGGATCCCCTAAGCCATGAGTTTAGATTTTAGCAAATTTGAAGTATTGTCATTTATTAGAGGCCGGGTGAACACTAATGCTGGAATGGAAATTACTTGGCTTGGCGGTTTTCTTCACTACCCAGCTTATCTGGTCCAGGAGAACTGATGCCATATTATTCACCCTGGGTTGCAGTACACAGGGTTATAATTAATGGTGGGGGGAGTCCATGCACGGTGGCCTTTCTTTGGAGGCTCCATTTGGAGCTCAAATTAGTCAGACGGGATTGGTTCCGTAGCTCTGGGGCTGGTGGGAGATCTTTTGCTATTCAGGGTTCCTGAATGTATACTCTCACTGAGGCATTGTGGTATTGAAGAAAATGCATCAGCCTGCAAAATGTGGGCCTGCAGAATGGAGGATCTAGAATATCTGTTTTGGTCTTAGGTTGCAAGGAGGTCAGGACTGGTTGTCTTGAGGTCTGGGGGAACCTGAAGAGACTGGATGATTCTAGAGCCAGGTTAGAGGGAATATTAGCATTTCCATATCAGGAAATGAACCAAGGCCTGTTGGATTTGCTGAGCTCCCACCAGACCAGATTTTCAGGAGGGAAATGTAGGCTAGAACCATACTCTTAAGATTTACCTGAAAATTATTCACTTTTTGTTATTAAGAAAGAATATTACAGTGTACACATTGTAATATTAATTCAACTGAAGAGAGGGTAGTATAAAAAATCTTTTTATGGAAGTAGAGGGTGGAGGGGTTAATGGGGAAGATGGAAAGAAATTTGGGAGAGGGATGGAAAAACTCATTCATTTGTTTAGCAAATATATCTAAAGGAGGATGAGAATTTAGCATTAGAAGTGAGAGGGGCTTTTATTAAAAAATTTTTAGTGGAAATAATCCAGGATTTTTTTTTTTCTTAATTTGGAAAACTTTTTATGTCAGTACACCTAGATTTACTCTTTCTTTTCAAGGGCTTCAGTATATTTCATAGTAGGATGTACCCATTTTTATTGTTATCACAGAATGAGAGAGTCTTCTTTCCGCTCACCTGCACTATGTATTATCACTTAATTTTTGTAGGTTTAATGGACTTAAATATAGTATGTCATTATTTTTCTTCCCTTTGAAATTGTATGAAATAACACATGTACATAATTAAAAAGTAAAATTGTCCTGAGGGAGCTTATAACGAAAAGCAGTAGCCCCTGTCTCACCTGTCCATTGCAGTCCCACTTTCCAGCGGCTACTACTTGTAAGCATTAATTTTTGTAGTTCTTGCTTTTCTTCAGGTCTGCAGGTAATATACATGTACTGTTATTTCTTGATTGATTAAAATGACATTATGAAGGAGTCAGAAGACTTCTCTGAATGGAAAGGGTTTGTGTCATTGGCATTATCCCCATTCTCCTCCTTTCAAGCCTTTGATAGTTATTATTTTAGCTTTTTTATTAGCTGTCTTTATATCTTTAAATAATATGCTTAAAGAGAAAGCATTTAAAATTAGACTGGAAATAAACTGGGTGAGAAGGTAAACGGAAGTTTAATGGATGGACCTGTAAGAAACACTAGGTTGTGGGAAACAACATCTTTGCAGCATAAGGGTTGCTGGTTAGAGAGAGGAGGAGTTGCTTGGCAATGATAGTTGTTCATCTTGGAAGTAGTTACCAGGTCAGTTGTGCGGTGTTCTTTGACAGTCTTCTGGAGAGTTTTAGAGTGGGGAATCTGGGAATGGATTAAAAGGACCCTTAACTGTTCATACCAGGCTTCTGTGGCAATTCTTATAAGAGTTTTTAGGAAGGAATGAATTGTTTGGATAATGTGTTTCTTTTTTTGTGGAGGGAAGGAGGGATGGGGAAATGTGATAAAAGGGGGAAGAGGATGAAGGTCAGGGTTTGATGGAGGTGATGATAGATTTGTAGGAGGCTGAAGAAAGGGTAAAGAATTCTGAGGATATTTGGACATAGTTGATGTGAAGGAGATTTAAATTTACAGTGGTGAGACTGAGATTTGTGGCAGTTACAAGGCAATTTGTGTATTTAAGTCACGAATATGGTGGGAATGTGTGGAAAAAAGTAGGGTGCTCATATATTAGGATTGATTCGAAAAATACTGATTTTTGAAATTTGTGTATGAGGTTTAACATCACTGAGTCAGTAGGCAGATGGGGAGAATAGAAAGAACTTGCTCCCTTTTTCGGAAGTCTTGTTTAAGTAACCTCACCTCTTGAGAATCTTTACTTTGAATAAGAACAGCGTTCACATGCAGATTATATACTGCTAAATCTTGTATTTGCTTTTGGGAATTATTCTTTGTTTTGCAAAGGGTGGCTAGACTGTAACCTACTCTGGAGCCAAGAGTTTCTTTAATCTCTGGGGAAATTCAAAACAGTTTGATTTTTAAGTGCTTAATAAATACCTGTTGAATGACTGATAGAAAGTAGTGTTCACTGTCAGTGATAATAGTGGGACTGTGTCAAATTGCTGAGTACTGTGGAAGTACTGTAGACAAAAATTGTGTGTGTGTGTGTGTGTGTGTGTGTGTGTGTGTGTGTTTGAGAGAGTGAGGGACAAAAGGGGTATTTGGTGAAGCCTTTGGATTTAAGGGAAGAAGACAGAATGGATTAGAATGGGACTGGAACAATCTTGCCAAAATATTGAAGGGGTGGGACCAAAGGTTCTCTTCTAATCTGAGGCTAGTTTAAGCTGAGTATATTATTATTGTTATTATTATTATTATTATTATTTTAGAGTTTATTATTTATTTTAGGGGGTGCCGGGGGGAGGGGGGACAGAGGGAGAGGGAGAGAGATAATCTTAAGGAGGCTTCATGTGGGGCTTGATCTCATGACCCTGAGATCATGACCTGAGCCAAAATCAAGAGTTGGACACTTAACTGACTGAGCCACCCAGGCACCTAAATCTGAGTAAATTTTAAATCTGGATCTAGAGTTGGTGGCTGGTTTAATTTGGATTTTCTTACCTAAATGACTGCTTAGAGATTTTTAGCTGTTTTAGGAATCTGTCTGATGTAATTCATTTTTGGCATGATAGTAAAAAAGCGTTAGGTGAAATTTCTTCCCTCAGGAATTTATAGTATTTATATTTTTTTAGGGGGAAAAGACAGTTATGAAGTAATTTAGTAACAGTTTAAAATTTCAGAAAGTTGATTTTTTAAAACCAATTATCAAAAGTATACCTCCAGATGAGAATTTTTGTATTTTGGTAGTCATTTTCAGTAGTAGCATTCAGAACTTTTTTGGATCACCTTTTCTGAATTCCCTTCTGAGCCTCCAGCACATTCTGTACAATTTATCTGTTTATTAAGTACCTATTGTGTACTTTTGGGGGACTGGGCTTGTAAAGGTAGGTTAAACGTGGTCCCTATCTTCAGTGTTCATAATCCCTTCAGAATGGCAGAATTACAAATAGTATTAGGCATAATGTTATTCAGTAGTGTCATTGGTGACAAATCTTTTTAGTTTGAAAGATTTGATTTTTAGAAATGCTGAAGATCCGTCAATAACAAATAAGAGTGAATAAAGAATAGTTTTGGTTTAAATTCAGCTAGTCACAGAAATAGGAATGGTTTTCTTGGTTGACTTATTAACTGATTTTGGAAAACACTCCCCGTGATGAAGTCAGAAATATGTTGAACAGTGATGATAGCTTCACTTGTAGGTAGTCGAACACTAGATAAATGTTGGTTAAGTGCATCAGATGGTTGGGTGGATGGAGTGAATAAATGGATAAGTGGTAGCCTCCCAAGGTAACTATTTTAAAGAGGGCCTCACTGATTTTAACCAACTGAACCACCCAGGTGCCCCTAGGACCTCGCTGATTTTAATATGTAAATAAATTCTGGGTATATTTGTTAACAAACACTTTGATTACTGTGAACAAGGTGGTTTATGATTAAGATCCCAAATGAGTTTTATAGACAGTAAATGCTGTAGGAGTTCAGGGAATGGAGAAATGAATATTGGCTAAGGTTTGGGGAAAGGATTTAAGTGTACCATACTTTAGCTAGATATTTGAAAGAATTCCTTAGGGATCTCAGGAGAGGAACTAAATTGCTCCAAATTTCTCTTGCAGCCCTAGAATGAACCTAGAGTCTGGATCTATTTTTGTCTGAATGCTTTCTGCCTATTTCATTTTAGCTACTCCTACTGGTTTGTTCCTCTTCAAATTCTCCTTTGCTGGGTAGATTTTGAGCTCCTGGAACAACGGGGGGGGGGGGGGGGTCTGTTGCCATCTATGTCTAGTGTAACTTTTAGTTTTTCCTTTTATGAGCCTGTACCCCACAAATTATTTGGTCTCTGTGAGTGAAGAGCATGAGTCAACTTGGCTCTGCTATCCTGGCATTTTCCTGCGTGCTTTTCTCAAAGCTGCTTTCTGAATTACAGAATAGAATAGTCAGAGAATTGAGGGCATATGCCTAGTAGACACATGCTTGTTGAATAAATGAATGAATGAGAAAGTATCAGATAATTTACAAGCTCTAAATGATCTATATGTTTCTGATTGTTTCAATTTATTTATTCATAACCTGCCTTTTTTCTGCAAAGGATTTATTGGGGCTGACAGAAATATGTATACTATAATATGAATTGAAATAATTGAAGTCTAGTTGAAGAGAAAATGAAAGAAAAATCTGTTTAAAGAATATAAGGTCTATTATTATGAATGCTAGAGAACTAGGAATAAAGTGGAAGATAACCAGATGGAGAAGGAAAGGTGTTATTCCACAGAAAGTATGATTCTGAAAGAAGAAAAAGATTATTGGTATATGGTAGGTTATGTTTAGCGGAAAGCAAGAGAAGATTGCAAGTGTAGAGGATTATTTGAAATGGTTATTTTGGGGAGGAAGATGGTAAGACAATTCGAAGGATAATAGTAAACCAAAGTTTAGAATGTAGCAGAAATTATTTATGATGTGGATTTATAACAGTTTTCAGAGAATGATGGGGTGAGTTCTCTTTAGTCAACAGATGATGAACATTTGTTATATGTAAAAGCATTGTTAGATGTAGTTAGGAATAAATCCTTTGGGATTTATATTCTAGTATGAAGATGGACTTGTGCACAAATAACTACACTATGATAACATATCTTAAGAAAAACGGAATGTTACTGAAGTTAAAAGGTAGGAGAAAACATTTGAGTAGGGGGAAACCTGGGACTACATTTAATGGCATGCAAGTGGCTTTTGAGCTAGTCTTTGAAGGGATGGATAGGATTCTGACTGGTAGAAATTACTGGAAAGAGAGCGTTCCAAGCTGAGGGATTAGCAAAAGCAAAGACTTGGAGGTGAGAAGCCAAGGATATGTGGGGAATAGTGAGTTAGTGTTTAATTTTTTTTTACTGTGATCCACAGTAAGAAATACATGTCACATCTTCAGCTAATATATGCATATTTGAATGTGTGTGTATATGTATAAAACAAGATACACCAATAACCATATCCCTTACCATGTTGGATGCACTCATATGTTTTCCATTCTGTTCTGTTTGGCAAAAAAAAAAAAAGATGGCTGTCACTCACAAACTGATTTCATGACTAACTAAATAATTGATCACAACTTGTAGTTTGGAACACAAAGAGAGTTCATGAATAGGGCATAATATGATAAAAGGTAGGAAGAGTGGGGTTGGATAGAAAATGGGTGGCCTTGAAAGCTAAGCTAAGTAGTTTGTGTTTGATATGATGTAGTGTTGTGCTTAGTAAGCAAACAGAAGCTGGGTTTTAGTCTTGGCCCTTCTATTTTACCTGTGCTATGATTATGGAGAGAATTACTTCCTTTCTGAGATTCCATTTTCTTTTTTTTTTTTTTTTTTTTTTTTTTTTTTTTTTTTTT